>NW_010140787.1:0-24328 GCF_000699245.1 Pterocles gutturalis
TTGACCAAAAGTTTTAGGGTTGGTTGTTTTTTTTTTTTTTTTGAAAATTCTCATCTTATATGGAATCTTCAGGTTCAAAAACTGAAGGAAAAAAAACATATCATAGGAAAAATAAGTTGTAGAGCCTGTTCTCATTTTTACTTAAAACAAAAATGGTGACTGTTACTTGGCATTAAAGTAAATTGCTTCTCCATTACCGCAATAATAATTGACAGTTTTGACTAGCCATATGCTAAATAGCTTTGAACAATTCGGTAGCTTCTTAAGACTGAGGTGAAGTCATGGTCTCTCTCAAGAGGCAAATTTTTTCGTTAATCCATTTGCAAAGAACTCCAGCACTGAATAGGCCAAATTTTTCCCCATCAAACCTCAGACAAGGATCTGCTGTACTGCATAGGTGCCCAGCCAGCTCTCCCTCAGGAAGGAAAACCCTTTCCAGGCAAACCCCTGCTTTCCCAAACACCACAGGAGACCATGTCCAGGCCAGCCAGGGCAAGGAGAACAGCGGGGTGCAGGGCTCTGCTGCTGATGGATCAGGGTTTTCACCTCTTTCAGGACTTTCTTTTGAAAGCTGTCAGAGCCAAGAAAGAGAAAGTTCTATTCAAGTTCCAAATGCATAGGGTCTCTTTGGTATAAATTTTCTTAATCAGTACAAACCAAATCCTAGCCTTGCATCGCTGCGTGCAACCCAATTACCGCGATTTCAAAGCCAAGCAGCGCTATTAAGCCTGTTTAGCCAGACCTACACCATAACACGGGTCTTAGGTGTTCACACAACAGACCTTCCACTAAAGCTACACAACTTCAAAAAGAAGTATTCAATGAGTAAACCCCTGCATTTTGGATTGAAAAGCTCTGAGCAAGCAAGAAGCTGTGGCATATCTTCATAAGCTACAGTAATAGTTAATTACTCTCCTTGTTAAACGCTCATGTCTTGTTTCCAGCAAGCATTACTCACAACTGGATACGGGCCCAGGCTTTCTCTAGCTGAGGTAAGTAAGTGTATTTTTCTCCTCTCAGTTCCTTTCACTACATTTCTGGAATACAAAATGAGGTTCACTAATGGTAATTGAGCTGTTGACAAGTCTTCCCACCCTGGGACATAGAATTAACGTTGCTAACCTTCGTAATGTAAATTACAAACCCAAAAGTAATTAGTGTTTTTCTTGGAGCTCCACCTCCTGGAGACAGGTGATTACAGGTGAATCCCTACTTTACTTACTTGAAAAGTACATTTTAGACACTGGAAAAATCTAGAAGTGCCTTGAGTACCCCAAAGAGATGTATGGGTACAACCAAAGACAGATTGAATTAACTCTAACTTTACTTTTTTCTCATTAAAAGTAATGATTATTGTTATAGCAGATGTCATGTTTTGCAACTGGTGAATGTTTGGAGAGAGAGAAACTGCAGAGTTATCTCTGAGACATGTAATAGGCTGAGAATATCGAAAGAAATCAAGAAGTCCTTCTTCTGGGGCTGAGAGGAAAAGAGACAACCACAAGAGCTTTGAGGTTTGAGCAGTCATGACCAGTGCCAAGGGAGCTCACGTTGGCTTTGCTGGTAACTTTGGGAGATCAAATGTCAATTCTCACTACTAGAAAAGTCCGAAGTTTGTTTTGCCAATGGAAATCTTCTCTGGCCAAGAAGACCTACAAAGACACCTATACACAATATCAGCTGAGACACGAAAAAATCAGCACAGTCATGATCTGAACACATTCAGGTAGATGCACCTCCTGCAGTTGTCCTGATATAAAAAAAACCAAGTGTTGGCTCAGGACATGCAAGTCCTACGCAGCAACTGAGAAATGATGACTGCTATGAATTATCTCCACTTCTACGTGGTGATGATCCATTAATTGAAGATGACTTGTGTTATTCTATTATTTGAAGGTATCATTTGACTTGAACTAGTTAGTTTAACTGAAGACAACAGAGATCTAATTGCCATTTCCCTGCAGGCTGGTCCTTGTGTTTTCTGGAAACCAAGACAAACATCTTTCACAACAACACCGAGTGACCTTGATTCAATAAAAGGCAGCACCACACTAATCTGCAAGAGCGTACAGGATGTTCAGCTTTCACATTCTCCACATGTTTTTCTTCTCCTGAATCTGCACTGTCAATCTTTGTCTCCAAGTTCAATTTGCCTTAAGGGTAATAGAACAGTCCCCAGGCTCTCGCACTGCGCAGGGTTAAGTCAGGATAACTCAATCCATCTCCCACTGAGCTCAGACAAACAAGTCCACATATCCCTCCTGAGGCAGGGGGGAACCACTACTCTGAGAATTACTCCACAGTGTTAGTAGCAGTTAAGACCCTCTTCTAGAAGAAAATTACATTTTCTAGTATCTGCAGTAAACATGGAAGGTATTTTCTCTGGGAATTCAGCCTTCCATGCTCAGTTGGAGGAAGATCTGAGTTCACGAATAACGAATTTCTGCTCTGACTATTCAATGAAAATTTCTGTTCATTCAAGACCTGGTGCACAGATTCCTGGGTGCTGTTTTACTGGAGTTAGTGCTCTGCAGAAGACCATTTGATAGATTAGCTCTTCCTTAGATGTGGTCCCCAGGAGACAACTTAGGAGGTCTCCTCTGAGTAAAACGCTGCTGTTCAGCACTGTAAATGCTTAAACCTTTTTGTTTGTTTTTGCTTTCAGTGTGCGGTAGGCAGGAAGATAATCCCACAGCTGGGTTGCAGCGCATAATCTCATTATGTATTCATGTGATTTCCCCATTTATCTGTGGGCTGTACAAAGTCCCACCTCACCTGCTCAAACTTCATCATTCCCTGACGCCCAGCAGCATCTCCCCAGTGACGCTTGACTCAACTGACAATCCCCTTGATAGCCCTCGGTATTCAGATAGCATAGTCTAAAAGACGTATCCTATAAAATGTTTAATTGTCCTTAATTTATTAACTCTGATTTCCCTTTATTTCAAAATACAGTGCAGGGGAAAAATAACTAAGTCCTACCTATGGTGTTACTTCAACAATGGCATCAAATAAGAGTCTGCAATAAATCTCTAACTTACAAGTACATTTTAAAAGCTCCACTTAATCCTGTTAGAAGTTTAAAAAGAAGTTAATATTTAACTTTATATCTACATGTTTTAAAAGTTTATTCTCCTTTAGCTTTTTGATCCAAAAGTGATTTTTGTTTGTGAAAGTTTAACAAGAAATGCTTTCAAAGAGGGGAATCTGATTTGATTTGGCTGAGCTACTTCTCTGTTCCTCTTAAAATCATAGTCATTAAAAAAAAAAAAAACAAAAAACAGGTGCACACCGAAATTTGACATTTCCAGAGAATCATTAAATATTTTTTGAGTCTCAGTCTCCTTTGTGATATCAATGGACACTATAAATACCTCAAAATAGACAGAGAGATAAAAAAGGAATACAGGATTGCTTTTAAATGTGGAGTAAAAAGAATATATACTCCTCCTAGAACTGTCAGGTGCTATCAACATCTGGCTACATCTGCATGGCTTGAAAATGGGAAATTATAGTGCAGAATGACAATGTCTAGCTGCACCTGATCAAGATGGCATTTTAAACTGTGACAGCTGAAAACACAGACGAATTGATGGGGAAAGGCAACCTTTAAAAAGGCATGTGCAGAAGCTTTGGGCACCTGTTTCCTTTATTGACAGGGCAGGCTTTGTTGAAGAACAGCAAGCATATTTAATCTTCATGTCAAGAGACACAGTGACATTAAAGGGTAGACAGTTACCTCAGGGACAAAACTACAGTCTTTAATCATCCCAGTCTTCATTGTTTTGGACACTGGAGCTTGATTCAATAACTTCACCCTTGTGTTCCTACTCCCCACTTCCACTGCGCTGACTTCGAAAGGTCTGGGACTCTGGCCCTCATTTTAAAGGTGGTAATTACACTGAACTGGCAACGCCAACAGGTTCTGGTTCCAGGTCAAGTAACACCAGAGAATAAGAAGGAGATATTAATTATAGAGAGTGGATAATTGCTTCCTTAGCAGCTAATCCTCCCATTTATCCACCCAAAAGGTCAGATCCAGAAACCCAACACCCTTTCAAAGTACAGTGAATAATCTGTCCTTGTGGCCCTATGCCAGAACTCTTGGCTATGCGCTAATCTGGACTACTTAGGGGTAAAAAGCCTGAGCCAGACATTTAAAGAAAATGTAAACACTCATCTTTCTTCCTGGCCACTTGAAATCGGCACCTTAAACCAATCAGAAACAGGCACCAATGCAATTCATCACAGCCAGTTTCTGTTCTTCAGCCAAGACAAGCAATCGTTTGGTGTCTCATTATGCAAAGACAAGGCCAAACACGAGGGCTGCAAGTCTGCCTTCACAGAAACCGGTGTGAGGCATGACTGTGACTGCTGCCTTAGGCTCTAAGGTGCTCTTCTCCTTCCCCACAGAGAAAAAAGGTGGATTTTATCAGACCTGCCAATACCGAGCACACAACTAGCACTGCCAACACACATCGCCTCTGAGCAGACACCCTCCACTCCTCCAGCCGAAGCCATTTGGGGTCAGACAGACCAGTGAGTAGTCTGGCAGCAGGTCAGCGGCTTCTGACTGATCAGACCAAATAAAATAGTAAAGTTATTATTTTCCTATAACGGGTCCCATTGATCAACCACTTTGGATGTATGATGAGCGCAGAAAGTCACAGTGAGATCTTTCAGACAAAATATTCCTGGTCTTTGTAGAACCCCTGATACCCATCAAGCGAGCAGACGCTTGCCTCTCTAACTCTCACCTCCAAACCATCTTCTCTATTTCACTTTGGTCAGACTATTCTTACATCCCCATACTCAGGCCTTCTGGCACTGCAGGCAGAGTGGCAGCAAGGCAGCTGTTGGGGAAAAAGCCATGGGGCCAGGCGACAGCTGGAAATATGCTCTGTGCTACGGTCCCTTCCACAACTCCTGTACACAGTTTCCCCTATCCCAACTGCACAGCAAGACCTCACTTCCGTATGAATACAAAATGAAACCCATCAAACTCAGTTTTAACAACTTTGAACCGGCTGAGGAAGTTCTCGCATTCCAAAGCTGCAGCATTTTTGATTACAGAAACCCTGAAGCCAGATCTTTTTTTTTTTTTTTGTAAGAGTAGACTCCCACAGCAAAGTTTTGTTCCATTAGTTATTCCAAAGCAAAACCATCCAGCAACTTTTAATGACATGGGCTCAGACCCAGATTCAATACAAGATGTAGCTCTTGAGTCCTGCTTAAAACCCTTACTTCCCACTGAAAACCAACCAAGAAGCCAGGAGTCTGAACAGGAGCTAAGATCCCACTTTGTTAAGATCCTACTTAAGTCATGGTGCTTCAAAAACCATTTGGAGGAATTGACTTCTGGAGCTGCGTCTCCCTCCCTGTTGCCCCTTAACAGAACTGTAACAACACTGAAGGTGGAAAGAGCTAAATTCCAGTCCGTCAGGTAAGGAAAGATCACTGCAAAGCAGGCTTTTCACGTAAGGAAGCACCTCAGACCAGGGCAGAGCAAGGCATTTTGCTTTATTTCCTGTAATATCTAGACAACTTAAATAAACTTCAATAGTTTCTTTTACAAAACTAGAGAAATACAATAGCGGGGCTCACACAAAAGAGCTGAATGAATGCATCAGACAGACGAGGGGATGCTCTCCATAACATTTAAAAATTATGTGACATCTTTTATTTTGTCATCAACTACTCTCATTTTTTTTTACTTTATGGAACTTCTTGTTCCCCATACAGACAGAATCTTGATTTGTTACAGGACAACAGAAACATTTTGCTTTTGATATTTAATATCAGCAGTTTGTTTGGCACAAATAGAGTATCTTAAGGCCATATTTCCCAGTCGCCTACTAGTCAGAAAGTGACTCTGGAGAGCTGGGAAAAGCCGGTGCCTGAGCAGCAGCTGGCAGCGATACAGCCCGTACTTCCCTCCATAGTTACCTCTGTGCTGCCTTGGGAAGAAAGAGCAGGAGAGAGACCCGCACAGCCCCAGATGTGGGCAGAATTTGGTCTTCCCTTTGACATACAAAACACCATCTGATCAAACTCTGTAAAATCAAAACAAAGTCAGTTTTGAGCTACAATCCTGTGACAAAGACTCCATCATATGAAGAGTGCCAACTTTGTGTTCGAACTATACTTTTGGGGGTTTTTCCCCCTGGTTTTGTGCTTTTTAAAATCCCTTCCTCCCTCCCCTTGGCTGTGAGTCAGTCTCTGCCTGCAACATTCCTCAGTGAAATGCCTTTGTTTCCTTTCCTGTTAGGAAAACGCCTGCCAAACAGCGGGCACCGTCACAGCCTAGTAAGTTGGCACTTTGTGATGCTTTTCCACTCCAACAGCTCTCTGCAGCCATCAGCTGCAAAGCAACCTACAGAGGCTGCCAATTAATTTACTGGGCCATTAATCAATGCATTTTGTACCGGTAACTTTCAAACAGATAAAAGCCATGCAGGACCCGAGCAGAGATGCCAGATTGCCCATGCTTGGCTGAGCTGTACTTGGTTCGGTTTCCCCTGTGCATAAGGGCAGAAAGGGATGGGGAGAGGTTGGAAAAGTGGCTGGGAGGGCTCCAACAGACGTATGGTGGTACATTAAAATCAGATGGCTGAAGCTGTTTCATGCCTCCTCTCCTTTGATGGAAACATCCAGTTCACACAGAAACTGGCTCCTGAACTGCCCGTTCTTACTTTGGTCAGTTGAAGGGGTGCCCAACCTTTGGCTAAGGCAAGTCACACAAGCCCCTCACTTCAAACAGCTTTATTTATGATATGAGCACAAACCAGATGCAGGACAGGACATGGAAGTCATATCTGATTCCCAATGTCCATGTTTCTGTCACGTTTATACATGTGACAGAGGCATTTGTGTTTGTATTACCTGATGCTTGGACAAGCACCCATCACGTTACCTGGGACCCACAGAGTCCTTCTGAAAGACTGTGACCAGGAGCCGGTCACAATAACAGTTCAGATGGCCAGAAGCTATTCCCTGCCCACATGTGGGGAGGACTCAGGAAAGAGGATGCCTGGGAGCACAGAAGGTCAATTTTTTCTGGCAGAGACCTCCACCACTGGGAATTCAAGACACCTCTAAACAACAATCCCCCTGACTGCAGGTCCCCAGACAGACAGTATATTTACATCTCGCTTCCAGCTGAACCATCGGGGCTGGCAAAACCTTATTCCAGGTCGTTGGGGCAGCTGAGGCACAGAGCTGGTGATGAAGTCTGGAAACTCTCCTCTGCCCAGGTGCCAGCAGCACCCTGCCCCGTGCTCAGGCTGCAAGGATGTGGGGATACAGATGGCAGTGCACCACTTCAAGCATGACAGATGCCCCATCCCTGGAGGTGTTCAAGGCCAGGCTGGATGAGGCTTTGAGCAACCTGGTCTAGTGGGAGGTGTCCCTGCCCATGGCAGGGGGTTGGAACTGGGTGATCTTTAAGGTCCCTTCCAACCCAAACCATTCTGTAATTCTATGATTTTGAGCACATGCTGGCAACAACCACCACCCTCCAACACATCCCATCATTTCTGCAGGGGAACCAAGGTGCTGAAGAGCATCATCCCTGGACCACCAGTTGATCCAGTTGATGTTTACGTGGGGTTTTAACCTGCCCACTTGCTTCCAGGCTTTTACTGCCAACCCAGTCTGAATTTCCACTGTTCATTGACACAAACATTACCAGAGAGAGGAGCTTTGAATGTCTCAAAGCCCATTTACCCTCCACCTCACAAGGTACAGGGGTGGGTCCTGTATAAACAGGTTTTTTTGTTTGAGGGTGCCTGACAAAGGAGAGCTTGACCTTTCCCCTTCAGGGGAACAGCAGGCTTCAATCAAACTTTGCCGAGGGTTCGGGCTATTTTCCCCTCTCACGGGTCAGGCTGATGCTTGAACTCTCCTTGGCTCAGCTCCCCCACCCACCCCATCAATCTCCCCACTGCCCTGCCCGACAGCTGTGATTTACAACAGCCTCCGCCACAGCTGCATCTCCTCTGGGACTTTCCCTGGCACTGCTCAATGCCTCTGCTCACTGGACTGCCTGGCAGTTGGGTCCCCTTATAGTAGCAGAACCTAGACCCTCTGCAGGAGGAGGAGGAGATCACTTGCCAGATTAATGTTTTCCATGTTAAATTCTACTTCCAGCACGTGGTGTGCTCTTAGGAAGACATTAGGTTGGAAGTGGCTCAGTCGTATGTATTGTTTCAAAGTGCTGCAGTGTGCAAGGAATTATAGGTTAAAAACTGTCGGTTTTGAGCCATGGTAACATAAATAGGACTCAAAATGGGGGCTAAGAAACTAGAGCCCATATTACTCTGTGGGGATGGTAAAGGATCGTAGAAGAATGGCCCAGATATGTTTAACCTGAGCTACCCTCAGGTTGTATAGAATCACAGAATGGTTTGGATTGGAAGGGACCTTAAAGATCATCGAGTCCAACCCCCCTGCCATGGGCAGGGACACCTTCCACTAGCCCAGGTTGCTCAAAGATTATGATCTGTATACAGATCATTCATTATCTCTGCAGCATTGATGCCATCAGCCCTATGTTATCATACACTTGCTGAAGATCCAGCCCATTGAGCTTTCAAAATACCAAACACACCAATGGCACTACAAAAAAGTCTCTTCTTTCCCTTCTGCGAGGAGCTACAGAGTGCTGACTGGCTGCGTCCCAGCTATGAGCACATATTTCAATAAGGCTTCTTATCGTAAATACACTTTTCATTATTTCACAGCCAGATGAAGTCTGGTTACTATTCTGGACACTGCTTTAAAGACTAAGAGCTTTTATCAGACTGTTCCAAGCTTGGGCACTCATCAGAATTGCTGCTGCGATGGCCCAGAGCCCAGGACAAGCCTTTGCCTGCACTGCATGCTTGCTAAGAAAATAGCACCAGGGTGCTGCCAGGTAGGGTGGCCAGAGTGTGCAATTGGATTTCCTCAGCTCTTGTTTTAGGCAACACAGCCAGGCTTGGCAAACCCTGGTCATTGTTTGTTTCCTGGAAAAATATTGGTGTGGGTAGGTGAGAGAGGTAAAGAACGAGTGCTTGTGTCTAGCACGGAGAAAAGCAAAAAGGAGGAGGACTGTATCCAACTTCTTTCCACTTACCTGTGGGTTATCTCTTGGGCCACAGCCCTGCAGAGAGACTCAGGATGGGAAGTGCCTCAGTGTGCGCTGACACATCAGTGTGCGCTGACACATCAGTGTGTGCTGGTGATGAGCAGAATAAAAATGAGTGGAAACGAAGGGAGCCAGGTGGGTCCCTGTGAAAGCAGAATCTGGTGATGCTATGTCCATTGGGCCAAGCCAAAACAGAGGCGTTCCTCTCTCAGAGGTCACTCTTGAAAACTTGGATTTGTTTTTTCCTTTTTTTTTTTTTTAGACCCAAAACCACCATTTCTTGCCTACTTCAGTGGAGATGAAAGGACTGATCCCAGAAAATGATGAGTTGAGCCTGAAGAGAGCATTATGCTGAAAAAGCCTACAATCTCATCCCAAAAAACAAGTACTTCTGTACTTGTTTCCTCTTGCTGAACCACTGATCATACAAGCACAGCAATATACTGCCAGTGCCTCATTAACTTTTGCTGGAGGTCTGTCTCTTACAGCCCAAAATCATCCAAAAAAGCCAAAACTAAGACACCAGGCCTGGATGAATCCCACAGTCCTGTACTGAACTGAGACATCACATAAACACGCTTTTAGCTCAGGGAAATCACGTGCTGCCTCTTGCTACAGCTTTTGTTTTTCAAAGCTACTGTTGGCTCTCCTTCCTTCCAAATTAGTGGAACCATGATGCCAGGCCATCTGGCACATCAAAATTTATTTTCAGATTTCATTATCCAACCCACTGACCCCAATGTTTCCTCTCATTGACTAATGAGATTAGCCCATCACCTCCTAACTGCAGCATTTATACCTATTCTGTTTTACAACGCCCAAGAAAACAAATCCCCAGGTTGTTTCAGAGTGAATGAATGTCATTCTGCTCTTAGAACAAGCATAGCATTTGTAAGAATAGGAGATGGCATGTACATCAAAACAATTAATGAACATCCTTAGGCTGGAAAGTGAAAAATTGAAAATACAAACACACTAAGCTGAAACCACTGAGGCCAGTTTCCTCACTCCTTGGGCTTGTTCAGCTCTGTCAGAGCAGCGCAAGGAGTGTTACCTAGCATTCCTCATGGTAAGGGAGCAACTGCATATCCCACCACCCTAATAGAAAGCTTCCTGCAAAAAGTGTCCTAAAAAGACTGAAAGAAAGAGTTACAGAATCACCTTCCATCTATTGCATATAATCAAAATGCCAAGAACTAAATAAAGGCACAGGAGACAGGCTGGAATTCAGTTTATCAGCTTTATGGCTCTCCACTGATTTTGAGCAGGATTTTTGTCTAGTCTAAGCTAGATGTCTGGACCTTCTTTGAGTCAATGGAGAGAAACCAGCAATCATGGGATGCCAGTGATCTCTAGATGTGATGCAATGCAATCACAGAATCACCATAGAATGTTTTGGGTTGGAAGGGATCTTAAAGATCATCCAGTTCCATCCCCCCTGCCATGGGCAGGGACACCTCCCACTAGCCCAGGTTGCTCAAAGCCTCATCCAGCCTGGCCTTGAACCCCTCCAGGAATGGGGCATCCACAGTTTCTCTGAGCAACCTGTTCCAGTGAGCCACTTCCTAATATCCAGTCTAAATCTACCCTGAGCAGTGCTTACACTAAGTCAAGGACTTTTCAGCTTCTCACACTGCTCTGCCAGTGAGTAGGCTGGGGGGGCACAAGAGGCTAGGAGGGGACACACCCAGGACAGCCGACCCAAACTGACCAAAGAGATATCCCATACCATATCACATCATGCTGAACGTGCTGAGCAATAAAACTGGGGTAGCTGGCATGGGGTTAGTGGCAGCTGCTCAGGGACTGGCTGGGCATCCATCAGCAGGTGGTGAACAATTGCATTGTTCATCACTTGTTTTGTATACTCGCTAGGAGGGGACACACCCAGGACAGCCGACCCAAACTGACCAAAGAGATATCCCATACCATATCACATCATGCTGAACGTGCTGAGCAATAAAACTGGGGTAGCTGGCATGGGGTTAGTGGCAGCTGCTCAGGGACTGGCTGGGCATCCATCAGCAGGTGGTGAACAATTGCATTGTTCATCACTTGTTTTGTATACTCTTTTATTATTATTTTCCCTTTCTTTTCTGTCCTCTTAAACTGTCTTTATTTAATCACACAAGTTTTACCTTTTTTTCCTCGTTTGCCTCCCCCATGCTACAACGGGGAGTGAGCAAACGGCTGTGTGGTGTTTCGCTGCCTCCCGGTTAAACCACAACAATCAGAAAGTCTTCAGAGAGGCAGAGCTATTAATGGGGCAGTACACATACCTTTCAACTTCCCAGCCCCAAAACTATTCAGAAGTCACCACAGTCCAGGTAACTGGGCTCCAAAAAAACTAGCAAGGAATCAAGCTACAGTAAAAGACACACAGAAACACCAGGAAATGTGTAACCAAAAGGGACACGCAGGGAAACAGAGGCTGAGTCCCACAGACCGCAGGCTCTCATGGTGAGCTTTGGGGCTATGTAGGCAGGGACATGCGGGAGGTCTGTGACAGTCTCTTTGATCACAGGCTCCCCTCACACTTGAGCCAGGCCTGGGGCTACAGCCCTAGACTTCAGGAGACCCAAGGGTTGTGCATCCAATTGGCTTGACAATATTTTATTTCACTGAATGTCATTTCTTTCCTACGTGCCTCATTCCCCCCTGTGTGTATAAAGGATGGAAGCCTCTGAAAAAGCACTGAGAGAAATTCAGGGTGGCATTAGTTATTATTTTTGACAGCACTAAAACAACGTATGAAAAATGTTTCTTTGTTGCTTTCTATTTTTCCCCCCTTCTGAGAAATAGAAGACAATGTCCCATCCAGTGCCTGTCTGACAGAGTGACAGAGGCTGGCTCTGTCACAGCATTGCAGAAGTTGTGCTTTTGAGGGACTATTGTTTTTATTTCAGAAGAAAAAAAGGAAATGAGCAATCCCAGAAGGAAAGGGTCTGAATGCTTGCTCAGGCTATGCCGTGAAGAAAAGAGGTTGCTATTGTCAAAGGGTGTTTCATTGTTCTGATCTTTCTGAGAAACCTTAAAATATATCCAGAAATGTAACAAGAACAGAAAACAGATCTCTTTCTTCAGCTGCCTATTTTCAGCCTGGCTGGTGAGAGAGACTCTATAGCTCAGCAGTGTTAATTACCCTGGTTAACCCTTGTTCTTGCTAATTACATTTATTTACAAAAGACACTTCATATCCATCAGAAGTGGGCATAAAGATAAGTCACCTCTCCCTCCTGTGAATAGCCCCAGTGCTTTCGATTGAATTACCCACCAAGTCAGGACCACTTAAGCATTTGCCTCCAGACTAATCAATAGCAGCAAATTACTACAATAACTGCCCAGGCTCATTCTTTCATTGCTTCCACTTTTAAACACCATCCATAGTCTGCCCTCTCTGCCACATTGCTTCAAGCACCAACTTCCAGCCAGGAGTCAAGCTCCAGGCAATACCTCCAAGATCAGTCAGAGAAGTAGGAGATAGCAGAGATGCAAGGGCACAAGTATTTCCTTAAGGATTAGACAATGCCTCTTAACCCAGAAAGCTGTGGGATTTGCCTCCCTTAGTACCCTTAGCATGGCTCCATCTCATGGGAGCAGCTGGAATCAGCCAGGGCTGTACCTCTCATCTCCCAGAGACGAGGGACTTCAGAAAGAAGAAAAATTGCAGATAATACAAATAAGTAGATAAATAGATAGGGTGGATCCCAAAAACAGTATGTGAGGATGCAAAGGGAAACAAGCAAACAACAGACAACAGCAGCACGTACAACACCAGCACTGACACAGGCACACACATGAGCATCTCCAGAAGCAGCACCCTCCGAGCTCAGCACTGCTCCTGAGGCACAACATCTCCCCGAGAGCCCGCTGCAGGCACAGTCATGCCGCTCTCTTGCTGGCACCGGTGTGCACCAAGCCAGCACAAGGCTCTTGGTCCCAACTGCTTGATAAAGCAGCTTGGACAGTCTACACACAATTCGTCAAGAGCCAATAATCATCACCAAGAGGTACAGAGAGAAGCAACACAGGTGAAAAGGTTTATCTTTCTTTTCCCCAACAGAAAGAGCTTCCTGTGTCCAGACATTGGAGAGATTGGTGTAAATAGGTCAAGATATTCTGATCTGTAGAAGAGAGTAAGGCTGAGAGGCAGAAAAGGATGGTCAGATTCCATCTCACAGGTCTGACTAGTGATGAGTGGCCCTTAATCTCCGATACCCTGCAAGAGACATCCTAATCAGTCTTTCACTCCAGTGACTTAAATCAAAGGAAACATTTAAAAATCACTTTATCGTTCATATTGTGATATCACACTGGTCAGTCAGCTTCCTTTTCACCTCCCAGCAGGCTTTTCTTGAGCAGAAATAATCACCGCCAGCTCCAGCACACAGATGTAGAAGCGATGGGAAAATGCAGAGGAGGCTGGAGCGAACAAAAGGCACTTCAGGCGTGCTGGGGTCAGAATGCGTGTCTGTACGGTAGGTTGGACTCACCACTAATCCAGCTCTGTTTCTAATGAGATTGGTTCCCATTACAGCAAAAGGAGGTTCATGGCTTAATTTGCCAAGGGGACCATTCTCACGCAGCGTAGGGAAGCAAAATAATCTTATCAGTTTGAACTTGAACCCTGCCCTCCAATTATATGGACAATGATTAAGAAAAAGAGATAAAGAAAAAATTTTTTTCATGTACCCAGAAAGAAAAATGGATTGTCTAATGCCAAGCATTCAGCTTCCTGCAGCTGCTGATAGACCTTTACACTCCAGACACTGGCTATACCTTTGCCGAAATGCACTAACTACAATCTGTGTGTGCTAACTCAAAACAAAATCCAAGCCAAACAGCACCAACCGCATTTACAGTGCAAGGTACTGGCATAGCAGAGCCTCTACTCTTGTAGTATAGCCCAAGTGAAAGCCTGGGGCTGTCAGCTAAAGGCAAGCAAACTCAAAGAGCAGGATGAATCAGACAATTTTTTCATCCCTTCCTATCTCTCTCTCCCTATCCAATCCATCAGCTTCCCTTGGCTGCTATAGAGACTATCCTCTTCTGGGAGTTCTGCCTCACACAACACAGCTAAAACAAAGAACATTTTGGCAAATAACAGCCAGGCTTCATCTATTCTTTTTTTTCCTATACAATCCATTCCATCAAAGTGGTTCAGCTGAACAAAAAGCAGTGCTATCCTTTATTGTGAGGCTAACAATAAACTAACATGTGAGCACAGCGTGGGTCACAGATGTGTGCGCTTCATCGTCAGCTGTGGAGCCACATCCCTGCTCAACTCACTTTTCTAAAGCTTTAACCTCTTTGAGCTGGAATTCAGCTGGAGCACATAAACCAGGAAGCAAACAGCGTTAGCACAACAGAAGCGGCCCCTGTACAAAAGATACATGAAAAAAACGAAGATGCTTTGGAAACAGTCTGATCAACAATCTTAGTTTCCAAGGGGTTACCCACACAATAAAAATCTAGAGAGAAATTAAACTGGACAAATCCCAGGGGCTCTGTTTTTAGTGGTAACACTTGCACCAGAGGATCTTTGCTTGTGCCTTTGAATACGTTTACATTTTTTTTTCTCCTATGAAGAGACAGAAACAAACAAAAATGTGGAGGGGGAATGTCTTCAAAACTCATTTTTAAGGATCTCTTGGAATACATTCCAAGGACTGACCCCAAAATTCGTAACCCAATTGTAAGTATTATATTATCTCATCCCAAACAAATTAACCCTCCAAGCAGGGCTGCTGTAAGAAAAAAAAAACATTCAAAACCAGACCCTTCTTACAACTGCACTGTATGGGCTCAGATCATACTTGAAAACTGAAAGTTTGCTGTCATACCCACCTCTAGCTTATATTACATACAAAATATGTAATATCCTTTCCTTAGTGTACTGGGTCTGACTGTGATGGAGTTAATTTTCTTCATAGCAGCTCATATATTGCTGTGCTTTGGATCTGTGACCAAAACACTACTGAGAACATATTAATGTTTTAGCTATTGCTGAGCAGTGTTTGCACAGCATCAGCGCTTTCTCTGTTTCTCAGTCTGCCCCACCTCAGTGAATAGACCGGAGGGTGCACAAGAGGTTGGGAGGAGACACAACCAGGCTGATGACCCCAACTAACCAAAGACATATTCCACACTGCAGAATAATGGAATCACAGAATGGTTTGGGTTGGAAGGAACCTTAAAGGTCATCTAGTTCCAACCCCGCTCTTGTGGGCAGGGAGTCCCAAACTTGAACATGATCCAGGTACACCAGCTCAAGTTACCTCCTATCAGCCTAATTGCACTAAGTGTCTGCACTCTTGGCCCAAAACAGCTTCAAGGGAAAACACACGAGCCAAAAGCCTTTGCAAAAGACAGCAAACATGGGAAAGGGGTGCCAGGAATAGCACCTGCCATAGAGCAACCTTAATATCGATGCAGAGGAGCAAGTAAGAAAGGACCACAGCTAAGCCCACAGGTCCTAGGTACAGGATGCAGGTCTCCCCAGCCCCCAGAGTGATATAAAAATCACAGAGGAAAAATTAGCAGAAAATCCCTCCACTGTTGTGTTTGTTTTTATACTTACTTGTTGGAGTAAAAGCCCGTTTGAAACCCTTGAGGCTAGTACAACACATATCGATACTATCATAGCAGCAAAACCACAGGCATCCGATAGCAAATGAAAATAAAACAACACAATCACATGGGGGTCTCAGAGTAGGTGGTCTGAACAGTCCCTCTTCAGCAAGCAGCACCATCAGGTACCTACTCTATCGAGGAATGAGTATAACTCACCTGAGACAGCCCTTTCTCATACCTGGAGATTCCAGTGCTTTTACGGGCTGCTGGAGGAATGACAAGTGTCTGCTGGCAGCTAGTGTGTTGATACCAGGTAAAAAAGGTCACACACAAAAGTATGAAGTTCTTTGACTGTAGGTGGGTGATAAAACTTCTTGTACCCCTCTAGGCCTTCTTCTCTTAATATAACATTAAAAAAGGATTTTTTTTAACATCTTTCTTCCTCTGTTGTTAATGATGTGGGATACTTTGCCAGCAGGTGGATGTGACCTCCCCTGCCCTCCACAATTACAGTGCTTGGACAACATCCACTGCAAATTCTTCTGCAGTATGATAGATCCCTCTGTTAATTCAAGAACACTTCTGAATCCTGACTACTCAGAGAGTTTGCCCAAACTGCAGGTCCCACACGTGCTGCTCCATCTTCATGCAAGGATCCAGATGGAACCAAGTGTGATTATTGTACACCAAACCTTAGCATCCAAAGGACCCCCATCACTGATACCACAACACCTACCAATGTGGTTCAAGAGGATGCAGTATAATTGAAGAGACACAGCCAAGATTTATTTTACCGTGCAACTCAGAACTGCCAAACCATCCTTGGCTCTCTGACGTGAAAAGACAAGCACAGGGTTCCAGGCAGACAAGCACTGAGAATCCCCAAAAGAGCAAACATACATACTTTAATTACTATGAATGAGCTCATATCCTCAGTTAGTGAGCTGAGCCAGGCATACTTGGATCAGCCCAAAACCAGACTGAGAGAGACACAACTCGCCATCTTCCCTCAGGCAAAAGGAGCAGCTAGGTAAATAATAATAATAATAGTAATAATAATAATACGTAAGCCAAGCAGTTCTCTTGAAAATGTTCAAAATTATTACTTCTATATCAGATTTAATCAGCAAGAAGATGAGTTGGTCTTGACTTCTGTGCATCCTGCAAAGCCCTTAGCAAGTCAGCAAAGCTTCCTTGTAGTATTGCACCAAACCAACCTGACCAAAAATCCTCTGAACTACTTGGAGCAGCACAGGGGGTCTGTTCCTGCAGGAAGCCACATACCTTTCAAGGGACAAAAACAGACTGAAACTGTGAAGGTCTTGGGTATCTAGATAAAAAGGAATGACAAGGGCACAAAAAAACCCAGGGCTAGTTGCTTCAAATGGCCCCCACAGGGACTGGGATTGCTATCTTGAAACAGAAAGTACAATTTAGACATGCACAAACATGCCAAGCACAAGCAGCCACTCTCAAATAAAACATGGGAACAGTCCTGGTTTTGGCCACCTAAATCACTGCACACCTACCTACAGACGAGACGGCATAGTCCAGTTTTCAGTTCTGAACACCAGGCACTTTGGGAGATCAGGCTGGGTTTAAACTAGCACTGACAAAGGGATCCGCAAAAGTGAGAAGTGTAAATATGTAGTTTTTCCCTCCCTGCAGAGAACAACTTTTTTCTGCTCCCCCACCTTAAATCACGATTTTAGCGTCTAAGTATTTCAGTTGAGAAAGGATACATTAAAATTCTCACTATTTGTTTTTCTAATTGACCAAACTATTTGTATTATATAAAATCTGCTCTCAGAGTCTTAAATCAGGAAACAGCTTTCACCTGAGGATATAAACAGCTGCTTTCCTTAATTCTGCAGCATTTGTATCCCTAACAACATACAGACATAGGAAGAATGCTGCAAGGATATTTTCCTCGAACGGACTACACACAAGACAGCATCTAGTGGGTACTGATAACCTGGGATACTTTGAAGTGTGTGACTAAAATTACCAAAGTGGATTGGGATTCTTTTGTTAATAACACAAAATAAATAAATTGTTCCTAGTACTGATAAAAGTTTGCATCCATGGATCAGTTCCCATGGCCCCAGCAATTAGTAGATCCTATATGAACATTGACAATCATCACGCAGACACGGGGGTCCCTGGGGTCTCTTGGCTCTTGCTGACAGCTCTGATGGCTAACACAGTGGATTTCCACATGACGGGAGCCAGATGCACGTATATAGCTTGAGGATGGCACACCTATCTTGAAGCCCCTGCCTACACAAGGTTTCACAGGACCCCTCACGAGACACCCTGGCACCCACAGCAACCCCACCTGTCCCCCCCGTGGTGCCCCCTTTCCCTGGCACCGCAAATCCAGACCTGCAGCTGGATTTTACAGCAGTAACAGCAGCGCCTCTTGTCGCAGCCCAGGACCGCAAACACATGGAATTGGAAACACGTGTTTCTCTTCCTGAAGCTCATTTTGGTCCCCTCAGCTGTCAGTAAAAGTAAACGCTGAAGATTTTAAGAGTTAGCAAGCGCTACGTCTTTCCTCACAGTGTTATTATCACAACTGCTGGGAAATCCACAGTGTTTTCTGGAGCAAGCCTTGGGGCAGGAGTGCAGAAACACTTGCATCTTTGCTTACTGTGGTATATTGACACCCACAAAGCAGCATCCCTGCTGGCAAACCAGAACAGCTCTCTAAGGCACCAAAATAGCCCCAACTTCTGTGCTTCTTCTCTTCCTCTCCCAACAGCAGCAGAACTAGCACTTGATATCTCCCCACTGATTTCCACCTCCAACACCTCTCAGCTCTCTGAGCCCTTTAAACTGCTTCCCACTGACAGAGATACGTGACACAAAACCCAAGGCAGCTTCCCCTTGTGAGAACCACTCAACCACAGCTGCCAGACCCAGCTGTCCCCTCCAGCTCCCCAGACCCATACCCTGCAGCTCACCGCGCAGCCACATCTCCACAGCATCACCAGAAAAGCTGGTCTTTGATGAGGATTTGGACTTTGTCACCTCTGCAAAGGAGAATTTCTCTATCCTAGCTCAGACCTCCCTCAGCAAGCCAAACTGCATCTCACACAGCTGTGATGGATGGGTTGGCACATCAAACTCCAGCTGAGGAGGAAAACATTGCCTGGGGCAACGACCTCGTCAAGCAGCAGCCTGAGGTCCATCCAACCTCATCACTCAGAGCTCTTCACCATGAGAAGGTGTGGAGGTGGTCTGGGTTTTGCCCAGTCTTTAAACAAAGTCTCAAGCATGTCTGTTTGCCCTTGGGGTCAAAAGCACAAACCTCATTATTGAGTTACACTGCCGCGCTGGAAAAGAAATTGTATCTGCCTTTCTCTTCAAAATCCCCCTTTCAGAGCTTGTAGCTTTCAACACATGGAAACCCTGGACCCCCTTTGACACCATCGACCCATTCAGGGCTCCAAAAACCAATATCAAAGTCTGACTAAAGCCATTCAGAAGCTGTTAGCATGTAGATTTTGGTGATAATTTGGTGAATGGACTTGTCAAACAAATTGCCTTTATTATGGACCTATTAAATGCAATCAGGGAGAAGTGCCTTTCCCCTCCCAACCCCAGCCCTCATCAGCTCAAACAAACACACTGAGCCAATTAGCAGGCAGGTGGCAAAAGCAGCTTTCACTTGAAACTTGCTGTTCTTGGGGAAAAGGCGAAAAAAAACCAACAAAAACAACAACAAAAATCTTTGTGCTTTCAAAGCCAGGAAGAGCCTCCAGGGAGAGGTCCCAGGGCTCACCTGCAGGGTGTGGATGGGAGTTATCGGTATTCATCTGGCTCCATGCCGGATCAGCTCCCTTAAGCAAAGCGCTGCTCACATCCAGCTTGTGCCAAATATAATGCAAAGAACATAAATATTAAAGCAGGCCCAGGGGGAGCAGCACTATTTGGGCTGTTACTCCTACAGCTTTATGTCCTGCAGCTGGGTTCTCCTGTGTCAGAAAAGGCATGAGCTCCCATCAAAGCTATTTCCATGCCTAGAAACCTAAGGTTTTGGCTTAGGTCCCTGCAGTGGATTCTCTGATGTCTGCAAATGGTTGAGTTCACAGCACAGCCTTTTCTGTACTGCAGCAGAAGGGATCTGTCTCCGCTAACCTGAAACTCACAGCAATCGCATAGATCTGATGCTACTACCTTTCTGTCCAACGTGCCTGAAATTCACCAATGAGCGGAAAAGTTGTTGAGGAAAATTGGAGCATGGCATCATAATCATATAAACCTAATGCCCTGCAGGTATGCAGATGGAAATTAAATGGTCACCTCGGCTGGCAGTGAGCAGAGCAGAATTCAACATGTGTTTGCACGAATTAGCTTCAGAGACAGGAATCCCACGGCTGGAGCTAGAGACAGCACATGGGATAGGAGCAATCAGAATCTTAGAATCACAGAATGGTTTGGGTTGGAAGGGACCTTAGAGATCATCTACTTCCAACCCCCTGTAGCTGTTGACTAAGCTTTCCACACTTGCATTTTCAGCTGGCTAATTTTGGATGCATTTTCATCAACCTAGTCCCTCTAAGGAGCAAACTCTCTGCACCGCACATGGATAACTGCCTCCCAGAGCCTACGCAGAGGAGTACGGCATGGCTTCCTCTGGCAGGGCAAGGACATTGCTTTGTCTTGGGCTCCCACCACAAACAGAAAAGGGCTAAAACAAAGGCAAAGTTTTATCAACCAGCAGGGATTTTGGAGAGTTCATTGCAGGGACTCAGATTAGGATTAAGGGTTTATAGTTAAAGCACAGAGACTCAAAAGACCAGCCTCTTACCCCACGCCTCATCACAGTCTTCAAGTGTCACCTTGAACATAAGGGGTATGTGACACATCACCACACTAAGTCCTAAACCTTCAAACAGTCCTGAGCACAAGAACCGATCACAGAATGAGATTAGACCAAGAGCCCATACTACAAGCAGCCACAGAGAAAAAGTCCAGGCCTTCTTCAGAAGTGGCTGCAAAGTGCCTGATAGCTCCACTCTCCCCAAGGACCTGCTTCCTACCCCCACACCCTCCTGCAAACATCAGTGTTTAAAGGACTATTAAAGAAAACAACTTCAAAACTCTTCACATAGTTCAAATACTTCACTTTAAAGGAATTTTAATTCTTACATCTCAGATTGCACCAGTCCCCAGCAGGACACGCAGTCATCATGTTCACGTTGTGGCATTCGAGCTGTTCAAACAGGAGGGATGGAGCCACAACGTGAGACCATGTGCTCAGAGGCCTGGGAGCCGAGATGATGGAGATCCCCACCAGCTCTACCTGTGTGCGCCACCCTGGGCTTCTCTTTACCCTCTCAGGGTGCCTTCCCATGGTCTATGTTAAGAAGAAATCTTCCTGCAGCCAAGACACACACATCTTGAAGACCCAGCCAGTGGGAGAGTACTGGGAGCATGGGACATGGGTGGGTGTGCAATTCTTGGTAAGTCTTTTGGCCAGTCCTGTGGTACAGCTGCAGTGTGCGAGTCAGATCAGCGCTGCTTGTGATCTCCTTAGAGCTCAAGACTGGCCATCCCTAAGCTGTTTCTCTCCAGGGCTGGACCTATGTACTCTGGCCCATCATGAAAAGGCCATGACCTAGTACTAACAGCAGCACCTTCATGGTAGCGCTGAGTCCAACCAAGCTGAGAAGCCAGAGAAGCTTTGTTGCTACACAAGGTCTACAGGATTGAGTTTAAAGAACCACTCTTTGCAGAAGAGCATCAGCTGGTCTCTCTGGACAGTACTGCTGTTCGCAACCTGGAAAAGCCCTTACACCCCAGTGAGCTGTGTTATGGCCCTCCAGCACGTGGGCAGCAGCGAAACTGCTGCAGAAACCTCTCACAGCAAGCCTTGCATTCCTCAGCACAAATAATCAACACAAATCCATTCATCTTCTTGGGATGCCAACAATTCATGTTTTGGATGCACCACCTCTAGGCAGGATGGCATATGGTAAGGCTATAAGGCTTCCACAAAGACATTCACCTGCTCAATTCCAGCCATGCTGGAGAAGAACCCAGAACACTTCGAAGTATAGAAAAGTATGTAAGTGGCCAGAAACCATTATGGTCAAGTTATGTTAAAAGGCTACCCCCCTTCCATTCCTCATGTCAGCTGACAATTCACATATAGGGGTACAACTAACAAACAAGGTGCTCCATCAGGTAGGAAGAGTTACCCAGGCCACTGCCCCATCACAACAGCCCACGGTGCAGCCCCTCAAGCATTGGAGGGAGATGAATGGGGTCTTTGCAAAATGTTTCAGGGAAGCATAAGGTGCGATTTGGGAAACATTGTACTTTTTTCTACCCCCTTTCTTCTTGTGGCTACCCAGCTACTGAATTTACAAAATAATATTTGAGCTGCTACACGCTGGGTACAGCCCTTTCCTGCAGCAAACCATGTTTCCTGTCCTGCAGGGTACAGCCAGTCCAACCAGACTGGGGACATTTGCCAAGTCTGCTATCAGGAAACATAGCTTGGATCTGGCAGAAGGTTTCAACAGTTGTGGAAACTCATGGGAGGTTGTGCTGTTGGGATTACAGACCCTGCTTCAGAGGACAGCCTCGCCATGCACGTACACAGGGCTTTAAGCCACTTACCTTCTCCCAGATTGTGGCAGTACAGTTGGGTGTTGCAGAAAACATGATTTTGTGAACAGTAACCTTCTCATCCCTTTTTTAAAAAGCCAGCATCTGCCCCCCACCTCCGCCAGCATCACCAAAGTCTATTGAATTTGCTTCTATTGCTTTGGCTACGTTGTGTACACACAATGTAAAGCACCCTTGCTCTGGGACACTTTTGCACATTTTAATGCTTAGCAATTTGGCCTGGCTGGGACAAACTTTGTGTTTCAGAAAGACCAGTACTTTCCTCATTGCAGCTTTAGCTCCTGTCATGCCCACTCCATGCACCCCTTTGGCTTTCACTTGCTTGCAGGGAGACACACAGAGAAAGCTCAATGCCAAGAAAGAGATAAAAACACACTAGAAACAGGGAAACGCCTCAGTCCTTTCCATTCAGAGGCAGATCTGCCTTGAATGGCAGCCCCCAGGACCGATCTGCCTCCAAAGGAGACTGAATCACAAGCAAGCCGGCCCCCTCCAATTCACATTAAGACTTCAAGCTACTGTATATATTCTGTCCCCCCCTCCACCACAAGCTCCTCCTTTCTCACACAAATCTCTCCCAGCACGCAGACACATGCACTCCCAGGCAGCCAGCAGCAGCCTTGTGATGTGTTGAAACCAGAGTCCAGTGAGATTCAGCTCTTGCAAATGACACTTTTTCATCAGCAAACTATAATTGGCAGCTCTTATCCGCTACAAGAGTTTTGCAACACACACCTAAAGAATATGCCAGACTGCTTCTTCACACTAAGACCCAAAATTAGAACCAATATCCCAAAAGCAAAGTGACTCTCACTAGGCATTCCCAAGCAAACTAATCAACCCCGCTCCTCTGTAAAATGAGGTCTGTTACATTTTCTCAGATCCACACACACATCCACAAAGAATAGGAGCAGAAAGGTAATTTTAAAGTGACTGATGCAGCTGTATAGAGTTACAAAACTTATATGGGACTCCATACCTTCAAAGTGCTGTGCAACACTCAAGTGCTATGAATACTTTTACATTCAGAAATTATTTAGCAATGAGACACTTCTGGGTAAACATAGACTCAGAATATAATTCATTCTGTGCATGTAACATCTTTTTAATCTCAGCTCAGGGCATTTTTGCAACAATCAGGAGCTGTATGTTAAGAGGGGGGAATCTGGCACATTACAAATTAATTGTGTCTTGCTATGCTAGCTTTAATTAATGTCCTAGACCTTCCTAGTCTCCGAACCTCACTCTTCTCACTCCTCAGAGAAACACAGCACAAAACTCACTACAAACTTACCAAGTTAACACTATTCCCTTCCTTGTTCCCAAAGTTACTCACACTAACTCTGCTGAAATCATTTTACTAAGGGTTGTTGAGAAAGGCTTTTAATGAACTTAAAATCCTCTTACGGGAGATGCTCTTTATCAGCTTATTTTAAAAAGATTAAAATCACTCCCCACATAACTAACCACGATCTGCTCGCATCCACTTTCCCTGAGCTGCTCCTGAGCACTGCAACAAGAGCTCCCATCCGTAAGCAGCATGCGAATGGATCAGCGCTTCTCCCCTACCTGAGAAGTCCGCAGAAGTCTTAGCAAAGTTGCTGAAAGCTGTCAAACACACGAGTCCTACGAGGAAGGTGGAAGCGGGAGACACATCTGAGCAGCACATCCTTAAGTATCCTCACGGCTTGTTCTCTTCCAGAGAAAAGGAAAGCGCTCTCTGCCCCAATCCAGTACTCCTCATCGCCCGGCGAACCGCGTCCGTCCCATTGCCTGGAAGGATCGGAGCGAGCAGCGGGGAAGGAAAAGCGCTCGGCACGCACACACACTCACACACACACACATCCCTGGGAGTGAATGAATCCTGGCTGAGCGGGGCTGAGGAATGACACAGACCTACCTGAGCCTTGGCGGAGGTCCCAGGGTCCTAAAAGCCATCGCTTCCACCAAATTTCCTGCAGACTGTTTCTGTGCAGCTGTCCAGCA
>NW_010140787.1:24371-38099 GCF_000699245.1 Pterocles gutturalis
TGGGGGGTGGTTTGGAGAAGCCCGGTTGCTGTTGGTTTAGGTACCCAGGGATCTTGTCTGTTCAGTGCAGACAGACAGAAGGATGGGCAGTGTTTTCAAAGGGGGGAGATCAAAACAACCACCTGAATTCACACGGATTTTTGGAGTGATGGGCATTTGTGGCTGGTGCTGGTGTCCTGTCAGGCTGGTGGCAGGACAATTCTTCAGCTGTGTCCACTGTTGGGAATGATCCTACAATGGAGGAGACTTTGCACAGGCCCAGGGATCAAACACTCCTGGATCTCTTTGCAGGACTGGGACTGGTGTCATCCCACATATCCAAAATCCTCCTTCCTTTTGGCATCAGCCAGCCATGCCAGGCTCCCTCTATTCGACTGGGCCACTCTCCCCTCCAACAAGCTCAACAGAGGATTTTCACGCAGATCATAACCTCCAGTATTCAGACCCAGGAGACCAGTCTCCTTCCATAGCAACTGCTTCAACATTCAACTGGCATCAACTTAGCTGCTAACTCGAGCACCACTCACCCTGCAGTTAAAGGAAGGCTCCAGCTCACCTGGAAGCACACCCAGTACCTGATCCTGCCTGATCTTCATCCACATACTGGCAGCATCAAGCCAGTCATGCTGACTTGGAAGAGTCAAGCTCTGGGGACACAGAGGTGGGCTAAACTAGTGGAGAAGCTCAACATGACCCAGCAATGTGTGCTTGCAGCCCAGAAAGCCAACCGTGTCCTGGGCTGTATAACAAGAAGTGTGACCAGCAGGTCAAAGAAGGTGATTCTCCCCCTTTACTCTTCTCTGGTGAGATGCCACCTGCAGTGCTGCATCCAGCTCTGGGGTCCCCAACATAAGGGCATGGACCTGCTAGATCGAGTCCAGAGGAGGCCACGAAGATGGTCAGAGGGTTGGAGCACCTCCTGTACAAGGACAGGCTGAGAGAGTTGGGGTTGTTCAGCCTGGAGAAGAGAAGGCTCTGGGGAGACCTTAGAGCAGCTTTCAGTGCTGAAAGGGGGCTACAGGAGAGATGGGGAGGGACTCTACATCAGGGAATGTAGTAATAAGATGAGGGGTAGTAGTTTTAAGCTGAAAGAAGGGAGATTTAGACTGGCTATTAGGAATAAATGTTTTCCTGTGAGGGTGGTGAGGCAGTGACCCAGGTTGCCCAGAGAAGCTGTGGATGCCCCATCCCTGGAGGGGTTCAAGGCCAGGCTGGATGAGGCTTTGAGCAACCTGGGCTAGTGGGAGGTGTCCCTGCCCATGGCAGGCAGGTTGGAAATCAATGGTCTTTAAGGTCCCTTCCAACCCAAACCATTCTGTGATTCTGTGACCTTGTTCTCCCTGGGTACAGGAAGGACACCCTGGGCTTTGGCCATCAGCATTAGCTGCATCTCAGGCACAGGCTTTGTGTATAAATAACAGACATAACCAACATATCTAGGCTGGAGCAGAGGCTGAGGGTCAGTGCAGAGAGCAGGGGATAGTTTTCATAGCCAAAGCCAACACCAGACATTTAGCAGCTTGTGTACACACACAGACAAACCGATGGAGCAGCACAGTGTGGGGCTGCCAGGGAAGGGGAGATGGAGCCAGGCACACACCCAGCTGCTGAACAAAGCTGCAGCTTCTATTCATCAAAAATACCCTGAGTGGGAACAACTGGTTTTTACTCCTTTGTCCTGTTCATTCACATGGAATTAAGCGAAACTTTCCAAACACATTCACCTTAAAGCTGAAAAGAAGTGTAAGAGGCTTCAGCCCAAAGATCTCTGGGTTTTTTTTTCAGAGCTGAGTGTGCTTATAAAGAGTTTCATATGCTGAAATTTCTAACAATGTCTCAGCTGTTCTCAGATGAAAATCAGACTGGCTGTCAGACTATATGTGAAAAACATTTTCAAGTGTGCTGCCATGAATACCACAGTCATTGTTTCCACCAGAAATCTGTCCTGGGATGATCTGTATGCTAAAAGCAAATCCCAAGGGGAGCTGTAAGTCCTGTGGCCCTGTTTCTTTTTGTCCATACTGCTGCTTGCTCAGGTTCCAACCAGCCACACCAAGGATGAGGGCAGTGTGGGAAATCTGGAGTTTGAGCTTGAATTCTGTCCACAATCCATCCACCCGGACCACATGAACAAGAGGCTGGTCTGGCCTGAATTGCACCTAAGCAACCCTCCTTCCCACAAACAGCTGTCCACACTCTGACGATCCCCACTGAAGGTGCAGATGAGTCACCTCTCAAGGACAGCGGTGGCTCTGGGTTGACCTGACAGCACAGACGTACCCCGAGGTCCAGCAGGCTCTGTACAATCCAGTCCCTGTCCCTCCGCTCTGCAGACAATCCTGCCACCTTACCTTTTTGCAGAGAGCTGCCTAAGCAAGATCAAAGATCAGGAACTTCTACCTAAGGCTGCCTTAGTCTTTATTTCACCTGAGACTTTAATCCCACGTACCAGACCTCTGACCCATACTTTCCAGGGTTGACCTAAGTTTTAAATAGAAAAGATCAGGACACTTGGCTCCTAGCATTTATGTATAGTTCTTGTCTCACCTAGTTGTGCTGCCCTTGCCAGGAGGAAGATTCACCACTATTGCCTTATAGGCATGAGATAACCATACCCATTACCAGATTATCAGTCAAAGCTCCTTATCAGCAGGACAAAGAAATAATAGTGCTGCTGGAAATTTATCACCACTGTGGAAAAGGGAAGCTCTGTTTGCTGAAAAGAGCCCACCCTGTTAGCAGGTGTTGATTTTACTGATTAAAGGGTAATTAGGCTTGGCTGCCTCAGTGTACAGGGAAGAAAAAAAAAACTCTGGTGACAGAGGGTTTAAGGCTAAACATGGGAAGTGTGCTCGAGCAGCCCTTTAGGGTATTGTTAATAAAGTCAAGCCAGAGGGGCCCAGAAGTTTACATCAGTGGTATGGGAGGGCTTTGTTTTTAAGCAAGTTTGTAAAGATGTCTCCCAAAAGAAAGGTAGAAAGCAGCTCTTGCTAAAAAAGAAAAAAAAGATATATCAGCCTTTGAGAAACAGGCAATTCAGTTAAAGCCCATCTCCATAATGCCCTTATTCCTTGGGGTATGTGGGACCATCAGCTGTGTGTTTGAAACGGAAAGAGGCCACCTGTCCCAACTGCAGCACAGACAAAGGATGGTTTCACTGCCGTGGATAGTCTCATGGGGTAAACATGAATCAAGGGGCACCAATATGGGTCTTTATTTTTAGGAGTAACAGCCCTTGAAATCCAGCCATGCCTTCCAATATGTCTCCTGGGGACAGCTAATAATGCATATGATAGAAACATAGAATCACAGAATCACAGAATGGTTTGGGTTGGAAGGGACCTTAAAGATCATCGAGTTCCAACCCCCCTGCCAAGGGAATATGACGATACACAATCGCTTGTATCCCTTGTCCCCAAAGCCACCCAGAAGTGGGAACAGGCCAGTACTGATGCAGTTCAGCATCACAACTTAGCTTTGACTTTTTCACACACACTCTCTTCACAGAGTAACTATGGAGAATGACTGCTCTTAGATACAACATTTGGGTATACTTAAACAGGCTTCTTACCTCTAGAAGACACAACCTTGTGTCTGAGCTGGGTTTTAATACCTTCCTGATCATGGCAAAAAGCCCATGGGCTCTACGTGCCCAGTTTAAGAGGCAAACAAGTCCATAGCACCCAGTTACAGACACAGACCCTGGGCCTGAGCTCAGCACTCCTCAGCTTCCCCTGCAGTAACCAGCGTTGTGGCCACTCACTGCCATGAAGCAGGCACACCAACCAGCCCCACCTCCAAGGAGATGGGGGCACTTCTCCAGCCAGAGCTAGTCCAGGAGTTCCTCACCGGCATCGCAAAGTGGTGTTAGTCCAGGATGCTTAACAACTGTACCTCAGTCTTCCTTTTTCACCATGATACTCAATTCCGTTGTTCTTTCTCCTTCCATATTCCTCTCTCTTGCAGATTGTCTCTTTCTCCTGCTACACGTAAAACCGTGACATCTGAAACATGCATGCAAATTCCCAAAGTGCTTCAAAATCAGCTAAGTACCACTGCAGCTGGGGAAACTGAGGCACTGAGAAGTGAGGCAATTTGCCATCCAATTTTTTCACCGCAACATCACCCAGTCTATAAATGGTAATCAGGAATGGACCCAGTTAGGATGATTCAGTTTAATGCTGTATATGCTGATCTTGCTGCCTTCTAGGGCTGATTTTTGCTGATGCTTTCCTCTTCTTCCCTGACCCTGCACCACTAACCTCTACCTCGCTGACCAAACCATTACCAGCCTGAAGAAGGGCTGGTCACTAAAGAGCTGGACCAGGATTAGCTTTCAGCTAGAGAACCATAGGTAGGGTTGAAGCCTTGTTTGTTCACACAGTCACAAGCAGGTCTATTTGTACAAACGTCCTAGGACTAGCCTTGCTTTCTGAACCCTAGTAACATCATTTATTCCTTACTGTGTCTTCCATAAGGTCTCAAAGCACTGTCCAAAAAGCTACCATTGCATTCTGCCATTTCACACACGGAGGAAGCGTGGTCATATGTTTGAGGTCACTCCTTTTTCAATGTCAGCCAGGGGCATCTGCCAGAGATGAGAAAAGATTAAACAGTTTTAATCTTTAAGTCCTGTTAGTGCTCCTTCCACTTGGCCACATTGCCTCCTTGTAAATGAATGTAAATTAATGACAAATTATATGTTCATTTATACCTATAGAAATACATCTACACTGGGTGGACAGAGCTTCAAATATAAACTAGCAAAGCTTCCCAGCATAGTAAGGCTCTTTGTTCTTTTTTTTTTTTTAGTCTTTCCCCTAAGAGTATCTCATGGAAACAGATGGGGTTGCTCGTAGAAGTAAGCAATGTTTGCTTTCATCAATTTGAAGTCACAGGACTTCACATAAAGCAGTTTTGCAATACAACACCAAGTATCTCTCAAGTAAAATCCTTCCCTGTCTCCATATTCAATGTTAAACAACAGCTGTGCAAAATATTCAGACGGATAAGCCTTTGAAGTTTTCACATTTTGTGTCACTCAATTCCCCCAGTTTACAAAACAAACATAAATCCTGGGGGACTTCGCTACGCAGTGGGACAGGTTTGGAGCGAGGGTGTTGCTTTAACATAATTCTGTGTAGAGCAAAGGCCCCATGTGACGCACTTGTATCACTAAAACATTGGGAAATGTTGTACAGAGTGATGCAAAATCTTCCAATGCAGGAAAACGTCAAAAATAAAACACTTGGAGACTACAAAGTGATCCACAACAAAGCTGAAACCTTTCTCCTCATGCCTGCACCAAGTAACTGATGATGAAACCTCTCTCAGGTGGCATTCTCCTTAAGATAGTGATGCAATTTTCTACGTTAGAGGATACTGGACAGTCTGGTGCTTTATCTGGGACCAGCATATCCTACTGGGTTTAGTTGGTGCCCTGTGTACAGGATGTTCTTGGGTTAATCACTGCACTAGAACTACAAGGGATTTGGAGTCATCTTCATGATTCATCTTTGTACTCCACTACGAGTCACATAAGGATTTCCAGAGACAAGGATTCTTGTATCTGTAATGTGAAACTATT
This sequence comes from Pterocles gutturalis, assembly GCF_000699245.1. Lineage (NCBI taxonomy): Eukaryota > Metazoa > Chordata > Aves > Pterocliformes > Pteroclidae > Pterocles > Pterocles gutturalis. Next base: position 29,959 of record NW_010140787.1, read on the forward strand.
CTGCCACTTGACCTGACTCAGTAGTCCTCTCCTAACAGCTTTCCTGGGAAGATTTCTCCCTCAATTGGACGATGGTACCTACTGGCAAGCTTTTTTTTTCCCACTACCTTTCCTTTAGTATATTCTGTAGCTCTCTGGGAGTGCTTCTTAGATAAAAGGCTGAATTTACACCTGAAGATACCTGTCTCTGACCTAGATGGTCTTTGCTCTGAAGAGCAGAGACATCCCAGCTGGTTCAGTGTGAGCAGCAGTATGTTTTTTCTATTATCTCACCTATGGCAACCACAGGAGAATTGTCGATTTCTCCATCAATTGGACGATGGTACCTACTGGAGAGCTTTTTTTTTTTGCCACTACCTTTCCTTTAGTATATTTGATAGCTCTCTGGGAGTGCTTCTTAGGTAAAAGGCTGAATTTACACCTGAAGATACCTGTCTCTGACCTAGATGGTCTTTGCTCTGAAGAGCAGAGACATCCCAGCTGGTTCAGTGTGAGCAGCAGTATGTTTTTTCTATTATCTCACCTATGGCAACCACAGGAGAATTGTCTCTATCCTGCTGCTACGCAGGTGTGAGTCACTTCATGCTACAGACCCCTTTTAACCTTGATCTCCACAATGGTTCTTCCTTTTTCCTGTTTAACTACCAACCATCACAGATAACTTATACCGTTACTCATTTCTCCAGAAACTAGAATTCATCGTCAGATTTACTTGTCTGGAAGTTCTCTGTTTCTCCTGCGGGAGAAACTTGCCATGATGGAATTTGGTACAAACCAGGAATCCTCTCAACATTCATCCTTAAAATGACACTTACGATGATACCACAGGCACTTATCCCAAACCTCACAAATACTGTGGACGCCACCTCGAAGGCAGGCAAATGCAGTAGCATGAAGGACAACAAAAGAGAACTTCAGCGATCCCCCAAACCCTCCTGTCCCTGATGGGCACGTATCCTCTACACACAATCACACCCCATCCTCATCGCGACTACTGTTATAGTTATACCTTAGACACTTATTTGGGAAAGCCATTTTCATTGCCAGAGAACTTCTTTCCCACAAAACTGGTTGTTTCCAAGCATAGCCACAAAGCCTTTGCATAACATCCACATCTACAGTAAGAAGCTGAACCAAGCAAGGGTCTGGCCACAGGCACTGCAGCTCACCTTACAGTCACCTGTGGGACTAGTCGTTGGCACGATTTTGACACAGGCCTTCCGGCATCCAGACAATTCCTGAGCATGGCTTAGGAGTCAGCAGGGATTTTGGTCATTCCCAGCAGGCAGGAAGGAAACCTGCTTTGGAGTTTGCTAGCACAAACACGGACAGATGACATGCACTGAAAGCCCCACAGGTGTTTCAGAAGATCTTAATAGCCATGGTGAAGATGCAGTGGCATGGGCTAAGAACTGAAAAAAATATCCCCAGACCCAGGGCACTATCTGCCAGTGCCATAGCATCTTCTCCATCTTGCTCCTTTGGCAGGCCTGGTTAGAGCTGCCCAGCAACGGCATCCTGCAGGTCCACCTCCAGACCCCAGCACAGCTCCAGCCCAGGCTGCTACCTGCCATGCTCCCACCTTTTTACAGGGGTTAGCAGGACAGACCATTCCTTCAGGGGTGTTCAGCACAGACTGGGCTCAAGTTTGAGCTGGTGAAGTCAATGAAAAAATCTTGTTGGCTTCCCTGGTCCAGGGCTAGGACTGTCTTCTCCTGTGAGAGTGAACCTATAACACGTCTCTCCAAGTCCCTCACATCCTCACGTCTTTGATCATGGATGGATTTAAACAATTCTAGATTGCAGGAAAGTAATTTCACTGAAGCTTGACACTTTCTAATGTTCCGTTTATTAACGGATGAGTCTAATGGAAGGCAGAGCTGAAGAACGTGTGAGCAAATCTCTTCACAGCGTAACTCGGACAGATAAGCTTTCGCCTCAGGCTTATCGTTGCCTAGGGGCACTGAGTATTTCCCTCGATTTTCTACAGACAGCAAATTACACAAAAAACCTCTGGCTCACAGATCACAAAGTGGTAAGAAATCAAAGGGAATCAGAGGAAAAGCCTTTCTGCTGAATGGGTAAAATTAATCCCAAGTGTCGTTTCACTGGCATCAGCACAAGTTCAATGATGGACTAGGTCTGCCGTTTGCAAGAAGAAGAACAGGTTTATGTTCTCCTTTCACATGTGCTTAAAAATACATTTTCTTTTCCTCTTTTTAATCTTTTCTATTTGAAAGAACTGTTTCAAGAGTAGCTGTCTGCTTCCACATGCATTTAAGCACTCAGGACAATAATATCGCCAGTTATTTGGTTTACAATGGTCTCAAGAGACTATCCAGTGACAAAGTCCAGGTGTGCTGGGCATTGCAGACAGTGCTGGACTATGTCACCCAAAACAGACTAAGGAACTTACAATGACACTGACGTTGAAGCTATTCAAACCTTTGCACTCTGTAGCCACAACACCAGCATCAGGGAACTCCAGCTAACTTTCTTCTAGTGCAAAAGATACTTTCCACTGCAGAAAGCTCATATTGAAATCTTACTGCATCCATTGTCTCTGGGCACCTGGCTCGAAGAAACATCACTAATACCGCATGCAGTAATGTTATTTACTGGACCAGCTACAAAGAACACAGAGGAAGGAAGGAAGGAAGGAAGGAAGGAAGGAAGGAAGGAAGGAAGGAAGGAAGGAAAGATACATCACCCCCAGCCTTCCTCTGCTGCTCAGGTGCTTGTTCTCTGCCCTGTTCTGCAGTTATCCCCTGGGTGCTATTCCCTGTACAGCCCTACCCCAGCTGTTCTCAACCTGAGATGCTGTTGCCCATGGAGAATCTTCTCCATTTATTACTACACTGCTGATAATTTCTTGCTTCACTTGCTAACCCCATCCTGGATATACATAATGAGCTAAACCACCTTCTCCATTTCTGCAGTGACAGAGAAAATAATTTATTTTCAGCTCACTGAATCCACCCCAACACAGCACACCAGCTAGCCTCCACGTAACCCTCCCTCTGCCAAACACACCTTCTGACACTGAAGGAAAAGCAGCTGCCTTCATTAAAAGCAGTCCCAGTCCTAAGTGCTGATTTCAGGCAGTTTGGTTTTCACCAAAAGAAGACTGTCACAAATGGTGTTCTGAACACCTAGGAGAGTCAAGGACTTCCTCAGTTGGTTTAGGAAGCCAGCATCCACAGCTGCTGCTGCTTCTGTGAAGGAGGAGGCAGAGGTGGAAAGCTTGTAAGATGAAGCAGCAGTTTCTCTCTCCCACCTATCTTCATGCAATAACACTGTAAGCAGTTGAACCAACGTAGTGGAAAATAATGTTATGATTTCTAAAGGGTTTTTGCAAACCAAAGGATATTGGATCACATTCTCTCCTCGGTTTAGTCACTTCACACAGTAATGAAGAGCAGAAGCTGGCTTGCTTTGTTTAAAATAATGAGAAGCTGTGGCTTTGAGCAATTTGAGCATAATTTTTCGTCTTGCTTTTTCTCCTGCATGAGCAGGTTGTGATAGTAGGTATAATTTACTAGGACAAACCATTAGCATTAATGCATTAATCAAGAAAAACAAATGGTCTCCCTTTGAATTCTCCTGCCCACCTAGAGAGAGTAATGGGCTTATAAATGGAGAAAGAACAAATACTGACTCTATGAACGTAAAGGTACCTGGGAGTTCACCCATCAGTCTTTAGATTACATTTGCCTTTCAAGATTAATGGGATTTCTTTCATAACCCATTTTTATTATTTTTTTTAGCATCTCAGGAAACAGGACGGGAACATTCAACTCAGTGCTCTCTTTAGGTTTTCAAGATGTTCCAGACTGTTTCTGAAGGACAGTACCTCCAATTTCTGGAATGAGTAGATGCTCCCAAACCAAGAGTTGTCTTTCAGTTTGACATAAGTACTCAAGGAGCTGCCTGGGCTGGTCAATGAGTTATTTGTTTGATGGACTTTCTGGTGTGGCCTTCGGTAAGACGGCTCTAGAGACTCACCCTCCACCACTCACACTATGGAAACTCAGGGACACCCCTTGGCATCTGGACCCATACAGGACTCAAGAGGACCCAAGAATTTACTCCCTAAGGGAAAGGCCCTTGACACCATTTACTGAACCTAATCCTACTTTGTCACAAGCTCTTCATCCCCCTCCAAACTCATAATGTCTCACTCATCTAACCTCTGAAGCAACACTATAACTCTCTTCTACACAGACTATTAGAGTTTCTTTAGATTCATTGCAACGTCGGTTTCCACATTATATTACATTTCTCTTAAAAATGTCTTACTGAATCATAAAATGAGGAAAATTGAGTGTTTCATGAATGCTGAGACAAGCCAGAGCTGCTGTCCCTTCCATAACCTGTAAGGGTGCCAGGCATCCCATAGGGAACCCAGTACTGAGTGGGGACACAACTGAGAGACAAAACCCCAAGAGAAGCTGCAAGGCCAGACACATCTTAAATTCTTGACGATCTGAAGACAACACAAATTCCAAGAGGAATTTTAAGACACTTCTGACTCTGAACATCGGACCAGTATCTACCGAGACCCTGGCAAAGCTGACAACAGACCAGTTCATATCTCATAGCCCCATCCTGACAGAAATAATTGATAACTGTTTTTTTTTTTCTGCCATAAAGGTTATACAATAACAATTTATCCTGCAGGGCTGGAATGCAACAAAGGGGAAAGAAAGTGCAAGAAAATGTGTGCATGACCACACTGGTGACGTGCCGTGAAAGCCATGCCCATCCCCAGAGGCACTCCAGGAGCCCTGGGCGCAGGGGAGCAGATGGAATCACTTCTCCAGAGACTGCGTGTGAAGGAGAGAACACGCAGCCGGTCTGGCAGGGTTAACCGCGCGTGGCTCCAACAGGATGTATGCTCCAAAACGATCGAGGCCTGGGGGTGTTTTGACAGAATGAACTGAAGATATTCCAGTCCGTTGCTTCTGCAAGCTCCGTGCTAGGACACTGTGTATGAAGAACAGTTCTCCCTCTCTTTGCTGGCTCTACAGTAGGGTAAAAAATGTGTTTGTGGATGCTTGATGGCCACCTTAATGAACAGCTGTTCAAGCCAGAAGAGTCTGGCACCTTAAGTTATTTTAAGCAACATTTTGGGGTATCTCCAATTATTAATTCTCAGCAAGGTCAACTCACCTTAAGCTAACCAACAACTCATGTCTCATTAAAGAGAAGTTTCCAGAAAGACTGGAGCTGCCAGCAGATTGTTTAAATAGTCTAATAAAATCCACTACACTCAAACCTTCCTAGAGTAGTTTATAGTGCTGTTTTGATACTTGGGATATGCAGGACACAGAGGAACCCAGGCATTGCCTTGAGCCCATGCTGACAAGGTTTTGCAGGAGAGCCTGAAGGACTCAGGTACTCCCGGACTGGTGATTTTCATGGCTCCCCAGTCTGTGTCTGCTCCACCAGCTACTGGCAAGGCTACAGCTACTATGAATGACCTGACAGTTGCTCTGTAAAGGGCAGGATTTAGTTAGAACAAAAGCAGACTCTGGGTCCCTTTTCTCAGGAAGAAGTCACCATACAAGAATTCTGCTCCACAGAGCAGTGGAGCTACTTCACACTGTAAAATCTGTCTTCATCCTTCCAGTTAGCTTCCCTGTGCCTCCATTGCTCCACAAGAAAAGCAGCTCAGGAGACCCTCAGAAGTGCCAGATACCAGCCCAGCATCTCCTAGCAATAAGGGCACACGGAATGCTTGAGGGGATTCACCCTTTAACCTTTCTTCCTCCCACTCTGACATTTGGGTGAAGTTTCTGTGATCAAGGGATCACTTCCAGGCCCTGTACCTGGTGTACAAACCAACAAAACACAGATGAGAGGACAGGAGATGCATTTGTGCCAGACTGCTGCATAAATGTCAGGAGAAGGAGTTTCACTCCTGAGGCAACCAATGCCAAAGTAAGTTTTTAAAAATTAATTATCAAAAGCAATGTTTCCAATCCAAATGTTTCCAATGTTTCAAATCCAACTGAAACCAAACCATGCCAAATTCTGAGGTCTGTATTGAGCCAGTGCCCATTCTCACTCGTGAAGGAGATGACCACAGGTGTTTTCTGCACACCCAGAGAGGATGAGGTGGGGAAGGTCCTCCAGGGGCCAGCCCCACTTCTTCTGGAATCTGGGGACATCTGGCTGCCTCTTCAATAGAATAGAATAGAATAGAATAGAATAGAATAATAGAATATTATTTCAGTTGGAAGGGACCTACAACAATCATCTAGTCGAACTGTCTGACTACTTCAGGGCTGACCAAAAGTTACAACATGTTACTTAGGGGCATTGCCCTAACACCTCTTAAACACTGACAGGCATGGGGCATCGTTCACCTTTCCATGAAGCCTGTTCCAGTGTTTGACCAGCCTCTTGGTAAATAAATGCTTCCTAATCTCCAGTCTGAACCTCCCCTGGTGCAGCTTTGAAGGTTTAGGTCTTCTCAACCCTGAATGTACTACAGACCGCATCTCCAGAGCAGGTTGGCCCCTTGTAGACATCTCTTTCTGTTTAGAGACATAATAACAATAACAGCAGGTGTTATCACCTCTTGCTGTGTTTTCTCTAAAAAGACATCCATGTTCCCTTGGGCAATATGAAAGTTCACTCCCTTCTTCACACCCTCTGACACCACAGACAGCTGTGTTGGGACTGCTGCAATGTGGGCTCGGGTGTCTAGAAGAACTCTCTGTGATTTCAGACTGCAACACAGCCTGTTTCCCGTGGTGATACTCACAGCCCTCATCCCAGTGCTGCAGAGACTGATGCACGTGTCTGTGCTGGGACTGAAGCACCACGTCCCTGGCCTCACAGGGACAGGGGTGGGTTAAACCCAGGCAGCATGTCTCAGAAGTAGGTAGGCAGGTCAGCTGAGCCTGGAAGAAGCCCATGTTCACACAACTCAGAGTAAGAGCCCTGCTCCAATCCTTGTAACAGATTTTGGGGTTTCTTAATTCACATTCATTGTCATATAAGCCCAGAGGTGTCCGAGACCTCAAGTAGCTGTCTCTGAACTCATCCTGAGCCAACACTGGTACAGCCTGTTGAGCACCTCCACATCAGAAACGTCTAACCCTTCCCTATCTGGTCAAGAGGAGCACGTGGTTTGAGGTCAGTTCTTCGTGCTTCCACGCTTACAATAAAGTTGAGCTAAAGCAGAGAAAACAGAGATGAAAATGGCTCAGAGACATAAAGAACAGATGGAGCAAAACACAGGGCAGGTCTCCTTCACCCCAGGGTAATCCCCAGACATTGGCCTTTTTTCCTCTAATGAACAGAACCAGCATTCAGTAAAATCTTCAGCACAGAAGCGTGTTTCTACACAGGTCCAAGAGGGATCAGTTACACTGGTGACTCGAGAGAGAATGTGTTGTCTTTACTGATACATCTGCAAGGACACAGACATCGGGGAGGAAGACAGGTCACTGAAGGACCCATACCAGATCAGACGTGGTTTTGGGACAGGCTGGAGGCAGGAGCACGTCCAGCTGGATAGCTGAACCCAACCCGTCAATGCAATGTCCTGGCCAAAAGGCTCCCTCAGTGCTGGATATAGCTTTACAGAAGTGACTAACTCAGGTGATGGCAAAGTGATCCGTATTTTCATAGATGCTGTCACACACATAAGAAAAGTAGGAAGGAAGTAATTCTTCTCCTATATCTGAACTTCCACAGCAGAGAAACTGGAGATGAGTCCTCTGACCTGTACTTCAAACTCAAGCAAGCTGTTCTGAAAAGACAGCAAAGAACAGCTGTTTACTTTTATAAGTTATTGGAACTACCCTGTGTGCTCTGTTCCTCACCCCCCTGAGATACATTCCTCTGCCTTTTTAATAGAGCTTAGCCAGTGACAAGAGCTAAAAAAGTACAAAATCTTGGGAAGGGATCTTTGCTTCATGGGGTGCACTCAGCGTCGGGGGAGATTTTTCTGTATTTTAAGGGTCAGAGTGCCCTCTTCTGTCCCAGCCGTGTCCCGATTATTAACCCACTTCTGGGTTAACCATGGAGAAACACTGCGCCGGGCCCTCTCCTAAACCACAGCTAAGTGACCAAACAGCTGCTCACAAACTAGAAAAGCTTTACAAGCGGCAGGCCAGCCCCGTTTC
>NW_010140788.1:0-1086 GCF_000699245.1 Pterocles gutturalis
TGAGCTTTAAGGTTCCTTCCAACCCAAACTGGTCTGTGATTCTATGATCTGACAATGGGAAGCCCCAAGCAGACCAAGCTGTAGGTGCTCCACAAGATCTTCAGCCCAAGTCTGACCTCACTCTGTGTCACCTCACCAAAAGGACCCCATGGAAACAGCCCCAGGAGCCGCGCAGGGTTTCCTGGCTGGCACATCCCATAGAGGGAGATAAATAAAACACAGCCATGCCCCAAGAGGTTAAGAAAATAATTTGTCAGCCCTGTTGATTTTAATCTTCTGGATTTTAATCTTCTGGAATGTTGTTTGGAAATCTGGCTGCTTGCAAAGGTTTATCCCCTCCAGGACACTCATATTCCAGTTTCCCCTTGGATATACTGGTGGGAATGGGGAGTTGCTTCTCTGGGGTCCACATAGGAGAGAGGAGGGGGATGAGATTTTGGAGGAGATCGACATCAAATGAGCTGAGAAAGGCAGGAACTCAACACAACATCCCTAAGCCAGGCAGAATAAACAGCTTTTTTATTATTATTGTTATTTTCTTTTACTTTATTTTATCTTCTATTATTTAATTTTATTTTTATTTCATTTTAATTTTGTGCCTTTTATTTATTTTACTTTATATTTTGTTTTACTTTAATTTTATTATTTTCTCATTTCATTTCATTTTACATGAAACTAAGTCCAGAATATTATCCCAAAGAGCTACACAACACCCAGGGAACCCCAAAAGACATGAGACATAAAGGCTGGAAGCCCCAAGACCCAAACACCAGCTGATGATGACAACCCACAGCTGAAAATAGGGACATATTCCCTCATTAAAAAAAAAATTTATTATTCACATCTGAATTTAATCCCTGAAGGGGTTTAAACCTTTTTAAGTACAAAAGGCTTGCGGCGAGCAGGGAGAACATGTTGTATTTAAGGACTTTTTCCTGCAAGGATGCTCTTTGGAGCACAAACTGGCGTGTTTTAACCCACCAGGGTGATTAAAGGATGACGCAGCTCTGGCTGCGAAAGCCTCGGCGGAGAAGCCTTTCCACCAGCAAATCCCAGCAGCTGCTGATAAAGCAGATTTTTGCCTGC
>NW_010140788.1:1174-16059 GCF_000699245.1 Pterocles gutturalis
TCTGTGAGATCCCCCCCATCCTGCGGCGATGATACGGGAACCGCTGCCTCCAGGGAAATCGGCTTTTTCTAAGAAATATGAATATAGAGCAATATATAGTAGTCCTGGGAGGAGCAGGGAGTTGGACTCGATTTTCCTTGTGAGTCCCTTACAACTTGGGTTATTCTCTGATTCTTTTCTATATTTTTATATTGAATAGAAATATATAGGAAATCAAAAACTGAATGGCTACGACGGATGGATGGGTAGATGGATATAGACAGGCAGATCAACAGACATAGATAAATAGATCAAATAGATTAGACAGATCAATTGATAGATACATAGATAAATAGATGAAATAGGCAGATAAATAGAGAAAAAAGAAGAGAAAAAAGAAGAGAAAAGAGAAGAGAAGAGAGAAGAGGAAGAGAAAAAAGAAAAGAGAATAAAAGAAAAGAAAAGAGAAAAAAGAAAATAGAAAAGAGAAAAAAGAAAAGAGAAAAGAAAGAAAAAAGAAAAAAGAGGAAAATAGAAGAAAGGGGAAGGGGAAGGGGAAGGGGAAGGGGAGGGAAAGGAAAGGAAAGGAAAGAAGGAAAGGAAAGGAAAGGAAAGGAAAGGAAAGGAAAGGAAAGGAAAGGAAAGGAAAGGAAAGAAAAATGAAAGTGAGAAAATTAATGAAAGTATAAAAAAAAGACCAAAACAACAAAATTATCCTTAATAATTAACAGTGATATCCTGGAGGATGGCACAGCCGCTCCGTTCCCTGCCTGTGTCTTTGCCAGCGTGGGAGGTGATCTGAGGAGCAGGTAAAGCCAGAAATCGAGTTTGGGATTATCTGACAGCCGCGGCTTTGTTCTGAGTGTTTCTCCCAGGGCTTCAAAGACCACAGCCACACCGCACCAGATGTTTCCAGCCTCCAGATGTCATGCCTCCAGATGTTTCCAGCTTCTCCTTTCTCCTCCAGCCTTTGCTGCTGCTCCGATAAGGTGGGGACAGGTTTTGGGGGGCCATGGAGATGCCATGTCATGTGCACATCTCAGGCTGGGGGGTATCCCAGCATCTGTTGGGGGGCTCTTCACACCCCTACACTTCCTAGGGTGGGGTGAAAAATGAGAGATGGTGGGTCCTGGTCCCAATTTGATCACTCAAAGCAACCCATGTGCTCAAGCAATGATGCTGGTATTCACCTGGCAGAGCTTCCCAGCACAACCGCCGTTTTCCCTGGATTTCCTCTAATTAATTATTTGATTTTTATTTCCACCTCTTCATTCTTGCACTCAGAAAGCTCCGTGCATCCACCAGAAGGAAATCATCAGGCTGGTGATGGAGCCTTTGGACTTTCCCCACGTGGGGGTGCCATGAGGATGCGAATGGGACGGGTGAGCATGTCCTAAAGCAATGGCAAGGCAAGAAGTGACACCTAAGCGATTGAGACAGTTCATTTTTTTTTTTTTTTGCCATTAAAAAAAATTATATATGGATTGGGAAAAATAAGATTCACAAAGAATGTAAAAAGGCAAGAAATTAGACGGATGGGGGAAAATGAGATTCACGGAGCGTACGCTTTTTTCTTGCTTTTTGCATGGTTTGTCAGAAGAAAAAATTCCCTCTCTGGAGCTTGTTGGAACCTGGTGCAGGTTGAAGAAACCTTGAAGTGGCTCTTGAGGAGCCCAGGGGATGAATCAGCCTCCTCTAGATTAAACTGGGGCGGAACGACTCGTCCTACTGCCGTGATGGCCGCGGGGGGATAGAGGTCCGGCTGAGCTGGAAGAGAGCCCATACATCCCTGCTGCGTCCTGCTTGGGCCTGTTCCACCACATTTCGGCAATGGTTGGTACACCCAAGCGGCTTTGTTCCTCGTGCTCAGCTGTCCTGGCCTCTCCCCATTCCTCACTTGTCATGTTTACCATACCTGGAGGGGTGAGACCAGGATTAATTTCCATGAGAACACGTCTGAAGTGTAAATATCTCCGAGCAGGGACGCTTGGCAGGTTTGTGGGGTTTGTTTTACACCATGAATTGGCAACTTTCCTGCTCTTTTTCTGGTTGCTCATGACCAGATATAAATATCCAGGGGTCGTTGGAGGCAGGACGCATCTGAACATCTGGAGGACTCAGTCCCTTTGTCCCATCCCGGCATGGGACCATAACACCTTCCAAGTCCATCCAGGAGGTTCTTCGTGGTGCTTTCAAATGGAGGTGACATCTCTGCTGGTGTAAATCAGGTAAGTTCTAGCACAGCCTCATCCTTACCCCGGTGTTGTCTCCCATCCTTCAAGCTGGGAGCAGATGAGGGGAGGTGAAGAAAGGACATGAGGGTCCAGTGATGGATTTTAGCCCTTGGGTGGGAGGGGATGTGGTGGGGCTGCTATGTGTGGGACACACAAAACACAGACCCATAGGGTTGCATCAACCATCTGTTGGTTGCTTTTCTGGTGTGGAGCTGCGCTACACCAGGAGTACATCAGGAGCAGGATGGAAGCAGAGGAGACATAAGAAGAGACGCCAGGAGCCACCCAACAATGCTCCTGAGGTTTGGGAGTATTTAGACAGCAGGCATGGCTTCATGGGTTCACGTTGTGGGATCACATTGTCCCTGGGATGTGGGCACCCAGAGATGGGTGCAGGGCTTCCTTCCAAGAGCCAGCTTGCATGTTTACCATCACTAGATGTAACTCCAGGAGCCCACATCTGTGTTCAACCAGGAGTTGTCACCATCGCTTCTGTGGAGCTGGGATGGTATCCGAGGTGTTGCTGCCTTCATCCTGAGGATCATCTGCAAAGTCCAGGGATTAGGGCATTAGCAAGCCTCTCCCAGTCTCTTTCCTCCAAACTCTTCCATGTGACATGGACATGGAGATGGAGATGGACATGGACATCCCAGTGAGCAGCAAGATCACCTGAAGACCTATTCAGGGTCCTCAAGGTTGGGACACACCCACTGAGCTGCTCCTGAGAGGCAGTTGTTGAGGTTGTCTTCAGGAAGGTGGCCTTCATCTTCCTAAAGGTGACCTCGAAGGAGTTGACACAACTATCAGGAAATTATGGCAGTAAGGAAGGGTGGGACAGTAAGAAAAAAGGGATAAAAGAAAAAAAAGCTCTGAGGGGACAAGAGATGAGATAGCAAAAGGAGGCTTGGACCAAGGAAGAAGAGAAAGGACATGGAGGCAGGAGGCAGGTTGTAAAGTCAAGGGACGAACGCTGGAGTTACAAAGTGTTGAGATGTGTGACATCAAATATGAAGATGACAATGCCCCTTGGCCCTTTATAAAGCAGCTGAAGGACCCTGGAGTGTTGTGGACATTTTCCACATTGGAAGAGCCTTCCATGCTTGCTTGGTACATGCAGGAGGTCAGGGTTGAGGGGACACTCATTGGGTCAGACCTATGAATCCCCAAAAGGTGTTGCTGCATGTTCAGGACATGCAGATGTCCCAGTTTGGTTTCTTCTGGGAAGAACAAAAGTCGTGTGCTCCAGGGCTGCGTTTCCAGAGCAAACCAACGGGCATTAGGTGGGACAATCAGAGCAGTCACCACAAAATTTCTTGTGGCTCTGGATTGCCTTTGAGTCATGCGTGCTCAGCAGCGCAGAGCTCCTCCATGCTGCCTAAACACATGGTCCCTAGCAGCAATATGCTTTTGACAGTGGAGGAGGCAACATCCCATCTCCATTCTGTAGAGGTTACCGTGTCTGAACATCCTCCAGGATGCGTGTTCCTTCTCAACAGGGTGATCTGGGGAGAAGAATGGTTGCGTGCATAATGGTAATGGAGAGAAGAAGTCTGATGGGACAAGTGGGAGATCCCTTCCCTGTGATGGAGCTCAGAGCCAAGCTCATGTGTCTGGCTCTCTCCAGGTCGTGTGTTCACAAGTCCCCATCCCTGGAGGGGTTCAAGGCCAGGCTGGATGAGGCTTTGAGCAACCTGGGCTAGTGGGAGGTGTCCCTGCCCATGGCAGGGGCGTTGGAACTCAATGATCTTTAAGATCCTTTCCAACCCAAACCATTCTGTGATTCTAAATCGAGGAGGTGCAGATTGCTCCCAGTTGCTTGGCTTTGTTGTGAAAAAGGACAGGAAAGAATCAAAGTGGTCGCAATGGACTAAGGCAGACTTGCAGGCATGGTCAGCAATGGTGAGACTGGACCCCTGGAGCTGCTCGGAGGGTGGCCATGAGATCCTGCTCTGAGATAAGGCTGAGCTGAGGGCCTCGGCGGGCTCCAAAAATGGAGGTGCTGCTCATGGGTGGCAGATCTCCAGCTGGCGTTTTATGTTTTTAGCAACCAGCACCTGTGTTGAGGTCCAAGGTCAGAGCTGTAGGAGCATCTTCTCAGCTTTATGAGAACTTCTGCACATTTGGGGGTTTCCCACTCCTTTCTTGGAAGTACAAGCTGTTGTCAGACCAACAAACTCTGACTCTAAGTTGACTCTGGCCTGATGGAGATGGATCTGATCCCAAAAGCAGTGTTTGCCTTGCTTTCCTGAGCACACTCGCAGTGTCTCCAGCTCACACAGACCTGCTGCTGCCAGACCTGGCTTGTGCAGGAGCACATCAGGATGGGGCTGTCCCCTCCATCATCCCCTCCGCGTGAGCCGAGCAACGTGTGCGTTCCTGCTATAAATTCCCCTGCCCGTTCGTGCGTCACTGCTGCTCTCCCCCGTTTCTTGTTAATGGGTAACTTGAAGCTTGCTGGGGCACATTTCTGTGATCCCAAAGTTATCTGTTCCTGGCTGGGCGCATCCTTGTCTGCTCGGACCAGGGGTATTTTTATCTGCGGGTAGATGGTATCATGTGAAGAGTGGTGGATGGGGAGGGCTGAGCATGCTGGAAGGGTTTCCTGGATCGCTCCAGGGCATCCAAGGAAAAGTCAGAATCATAGAATCACAGAATAGTTTGGGTTGGAAGGGACCTTAAAGCTCATCCAGTCCTAACCGCCCTGCCATGGGCAGGGACACCTCCCACTAGCCCAGGTTGCCCAAAGCCTCATCCAGCCTGGCTTTGAACACCTCCAGGGATGGGGCATCCACAGCCTCTCTGGGCACCCTGGGCCACTGCCTCACCCCCCGCACAGGAAAACATTTCTTCCTCACTTCTCATCTCCATCTCCTGTTTTTCAGCTTAAAACCGTTACTCCTCAGACAGAGGATGAATAACCACCTGGAGAGAAGTTTTACAAAAATATGTCTGAAAGCAGTTTTGGGGACCAGGAACTCAACAGGGCTCAAGGGTGTTGTGTGGCTGGAAGAAGATGCTGGACACCCTTCTCCTCCTTATTTACCAGCTGCAGAGGGAAAGGGACTGTTGGGTCACTTTCTGTGTCCGTGGTGGATGCTGGGGAAAGACGTGGCACCTCCAGCACTGGGTGTTTTTCAGAACCATAGTCATAGAATAGTTTGGATTGTAAGGGACCTTAAAAATCATCCAGTTCCAACCGCCCTGCCATGGGCAGGGACACCTCCCACTAGCCCAGGTTGCCCAAAGCCTCATCCAGCCTGGCCTTGAACCCCTCCAGGGATGGGGCATCCACAGCTTCTCTGGGCAACCTGTTTTAGAGCAGACATGTGTTGATCAGGAGTGGTGTGGGTAGAGCTGGTTGACCCATGGAGCAGGGAAACAGCGGTGATGGTGGCACCTCACTTCACCCTCTCACTATCAGAAACAAGGGCTTGGCTACACAGGGACCATATCAGGCCACGGCTGCCTGGGCTGGACGGAGATGGCCCATTTCCAATGTTCCCTGCTTGGTCATGTTCCGTTGCAGCCCTGGTTATCAACACCAGCCATCCCCACCGCCCTGGCACTGATGTATCTCCTGGTGCTTTTGCATGCAGACATCTTCATTCACCCTGACCAGCCTTAGTATCTCTGTCACCTCTCTTCCTACGGCCACAACCAGCTGAAGGGAGGAAGAAGCAGTGTTTTGCTAGGAGGTAAGATCCTTCCAACACCAAATAGCCCCATTTTTTAAACCCAGAACAGATGTGGTTCAGCCAAGCCACAGAGAAGTGAATGTTTTAAGGTCTGTATGGAGCCTCAGATCCTTCAAGGACCTTTTCCCAGCACCTTCTCCAAACAAAAGATGACTCTGGCAAGTCTCCTTCCGACATTGTAGCCACAAACCCGACCTTCCTTCTCTTACACTTCATGCTTTGCACACTGCTACTATTTGAACCATTGAAGCGATGGTTGGATCAGGAGAATTTCTTCCTTACATTTTTTTCTACTGCTTCTGACCATATCACTTCTGTAGTGTCACTCAGTTCTGTTGTGTAACTCAACACTCACATCCTTTCCTTTCTCATTTATTGTAAACATCTCTGATTCCTTTTCCCCTGTTTTAGTCTTTGCCATGAAGTGGGTGAGACCCCAACACTGAATATTCCATCCTGTGGCACACAGATGAAGTCACACTGAGGTTTTGTTTGCTTGGGAGCCAAGAGCATCCTTAGAGAGAGGGGTCCCATCACTGTTGGTTCCTCCAAGGCCAGTCAGGGAAAGAAAACAGAGATGAAGCTCCTGAGAAAACCCCACAGGGAACTGTGACCTTTGTGGTCATCAACTGGGCTCCGCTCCAGATGGAGCACCTGGAAGGAGACGGGAAAGGGCATCAGGCATTGTTGACAGTTGGACCTGATGATCCTTGAGGTCTTTTCCAACCTTAATGATTCGATGATTCTTTCAAGAAACTTGTGGATGTGGTGCTTCGGGACATAGTTTAGTGGGTTGGGTGGTGTTGGGTTGACAGTTGGACTTGATGATCCTTGAGGTCTTCTCCAGCCTTAATGAGTCTATTATTCTATCAAGGAGATGGATGGGTGGCCTTGGAGGTGCCCATCCACGGATGGGTGGAGATCTTGGCATTACCCATCCTCTGCCAAGGCTAGGAAGGAAGCAAAACTAGGTTTGAAGCTGAAAACATGATGTGAGCCAAGTTCAGTGTTTTTCCCCTGTTTTGTGGGAGGGCTGGGCACACTTTCGAGAGGGTTGGTGCGGAGGAGACATGAGCATTGACACTCAAGAGGGGAACCAAAACTTCCCCTGTGCAGAAGGAAGGTGGGAGCAATGTGCTGATGTGGCTCTAGCTGCTGTGATTTAATTCCTGTTAAACTCTTCTCTACAAAGAGCTCCATCTCTTTTGTGGAGATGATGTGGTCAAGCATCCTACTTGCTAAAGTAAAGTGACCGCAAAGCACCGGCCCGAGGGCAAAAGTGCTTTATCCCCATTGTAAATGAGCAAAGGTGGGGAGATCAACCTCACTCCTGCCTGCTTTGATCTTCTGCCGCTTGGTTTTCCCAGTGAAATGATTTTATTTGGAGGACGAGGCTTTGAGATGTGCGGAGAGATGAAAATCCCAATATGTGAAAGAAAATAGACCAAATGGCCCCAGAGATGTTTGTTCTCCTGGAGCAGAGCACGCACTGAGAAGAGAGATTGTGGCTGTAATTATCAGATCTAATCAAAGCCTCTTAACTATAAATAATCCCCCAATTAACCTTCCATTTGTAAAAATATGGATATATTGAGTGTTTTGAGTTTTCTGTGAGCACGCTCATCTTGCTGCTTTTAGTCTGAGCCTGAAAAAGCAGAAATAAAACCCATAAAAATAGAAACCTCAGTGCTGATTTCTCACCAGTCCAAAAAGCGGAACAGCCTCACGCTGCTCTCCCAAAGCTGAGTTCGTTCAACCTCAGTAGATTGTCAACAGCTTCCTGCACCACTAAATAAACCTGGACTCAGGTGTGCTGGCTGAAAGGCTGCTGGGTTTAGACATCACCTGCGTGAAACCAGCCCCTCCACACTAGAAAAACCTGCCATTTTCCCAAGCAAATTGTTTTTGCTGCTTCAAGGGCATTGCTCACGCTCTGTGAAAGGTTTTTCTTCTCCGGGAATGGTTGATAGGTTACGGTGGCAAACAGTAAAATCCACTTACCAAGCCCAGTCTTACACAATAGCTGCTCCGGAGAGTGAATTTTCATCTCTGAGTCATAGGGGAAATGAAACAAGAATTTATTTTGGTTTTGAACTCCATGAAATACTTAATCCATTTACTTTGCCCGTTCACAAATGCAGATCGTACATCTGGAAAGTCCCGGCGTTTAGAGGCATAAACATGAGCTGAGCTAAGCCTTGAGAGAAGATGCACATCTGGCCATGCACAGCTTAACAAAGCCCAGAAGAAGGACTGGACCTGGCTGGTGGTTTTGAGAGCAAAATTGTGCCATAAAGCCCAGGATCTCGCAGGTGTTCTCACTGCATGGATGCACCTAAAACCTGCAAGACAAGGTTTTCCATCCTTGCTGCTGCTGCTCTCTTTGCAGACACGTTTTGCTGATGGTGTTTTCTTTTCTACATGCCTGAACTCACAAAAAGCATCGTCCAGGGCTGGCTGCTTTATGGAGAATGTCTGACTCATTCGCTGTGCCCAGCTCCGTTGCTGATCGTGGCAGGTCCCAACTCAGGCTGGGACACGACGGAGAGCCCTGCAACGTGGGAACGCCCTGAGCAGCCCTGTGCCATTAACACCCCCAGCTCCTGGCTCAGGGATAGCATCTGGGAAATCTCTTAGTGGTTATAGGACATGCGAAGCCTCTGTGGTTGCACAAGCCAAGATGAACTTTGTAAGCACAGTGTCCCCATGCCCTGGGTGAGATGGATTCACCAGCTGAGGTTGAGAAGGAGACGCTGCCCAGGGGTGAAGGTTGCCCTTGCCAGAACGTGGGAGCATCTTTCCTCCCCTGAGCATCCCTTTTCCAGTTGTAAAAGGCATTTCCTGGGGCTGGGCTGTCCCTTGGACCAACCCCCTTCTGATCTCACTAAGCCCTAAATGCAGCCCTTTGCCTTGCCCGTGTTTTTGTCAGCCCTCCATGGCCTCCCCTTGTCCCACTCCTCCCCAAAGGTCCACTTATTCATAGAATTATGGAATGGTTCAGGTTGGAAGGGACCTTAAAGATATCTTGTTCCAACCTCCTGCCATGGGCAGGGACACCTCCCACTAGCCCAGGTTGCTCAAAGCCTCATCCAGCCTGGCCTTGAACCCCTGCAGGGATGGGACATCCAATTTGTCACTGTCCTGTTGGGGACACCTGGCTATAGCCCATGCATGGGGACCCCAAGTGAGGGTGTCATTGGGTGGCACAGGAACATGGCCTAGATGCTGCCCTCTAAGAGCAGGACTAAATCTGGCCATGCAGATGCTGCCATGTCGCGAGATGTTGCCCATAAGAGCTGGATTTGAGCTGGAAGGTCCCTGTGTGTGTTCATAGGGATGGTCAAGGCTGGGGAAATCAGGACAGGGCAACCTGAAAAGTGGTGTGGGTGTGCAGAGCAGTGGCCATCCCCTACCCAAGTGATGCATCTACGTGGGGTGTCCAAGAAACGCTGGAAAAACAGGAGACTAACTAACTAACCCCAACACTGGGGAGGGTCTGTGGGTGAATCCATGCTCCCCAAACCTTTGCAAGGGTCAGAGAAGAGCTGTTTCCAACCAAGGAGCATCCATCAGCATTTTCATGGGCACTGAAGCAAAGCCACAAGACAAGACGTCACCTCAACTGAAAGGGCGATGGGGTGGTGCTTAGGATGGGTGCAGGCAGGGAATGCCCGACGTTTAAGGGGGCAGGAGGCAGGGGGGGTTCCAGGGTGGTGGGACAGGGCTCAGGGCCACCATCCTGTGAAGAAGGTCCTTTAAGAAAGGAGTTGGCAGCAGTGAGGCAGCTCCAAGTGCCAGGCAGTGCTCTGGTGACCCCACAAGACCTTGGCACACATGCATGAGGAGCATGAAACTCCTCTTAAATCCAAGCCTAAATGCCCGATGGTGTTTCCTCTCTTTCGCCTGATGATGGAATGCCATGAACTCTTGGGGAGGTGAATCAGACAGCCAGGAAGAGAAGGGATGTGAAGAGTTAACCCGATTTCTGGGCTGCCAGTCCCACAGACGCAATGTCCCACTGCAGCTGCTCTTCTGGTATCCTCTCGTGCATGCTCCAGGGAGGGTTGGAGGACCAGGACACACTCAAGTGCTCTTTTAACAACCTCCATCACTCTTGTAACTGCCTAAATGATGGGATGGAGAGTGCTCAGTGAGTTTGGGATCAACACCAGGTTGGGGAGCACGGTTGACTGGCTGGAGGCAGGGCTGCTGAAACGACCTGCAGAGGTTCAACAAGGACAAGTGCAGCATCCTGCCTCTGGGACACGCTGTTCTTGTGCAACAGGCCAGGCTGGGGTGGCCAGCTGGAAGTTGCTGGTGGCCACAAGTTGCCCCCAAATTAGAAGTGGGCATTTGCAGCAGCAAAGGTCAACCATGCTCTGGGTGGCATTCGCAAGAGTGGAGCTAGCAGGGCCAGGCAGTGATTCCTGCTCTCTCTTTGGGACTAGTGAGACCATGTCTGTGCAGTGGGGCCAGTTTGGGGCTCCCCAGTACCAGGCAGAGGGTGACAGATGGGCCCAGAGGGGTCACCAAGCTGGAGCTTGGGACATGGAAGGAGAGGCTGAGAGTTGGGCATGCAGTGGAAGAGGAAAAGTCCAAGGGGGATTTTATTGCTGCCTGCAGCTCCCTGCTGGGATGGTGTGGAGGAGATGGGGATGGAGGTGCCCAGTGATGGGACAAGAAGCAGTGTCACAAGTTGCAAAAAGGGGAGCTTCTTTTAGAGACTTGAAAAAAATCCCATGAGGGTAGTCAAACCTTGGAAGACAGCACAGAGAGCAGAAAAATCTACATCCTTGGAGACAATCAAGCCTGTCCTTGACATACCCTGATCTTGTTGAAGGTCAGGCTTGGAGCAGACTTGGAGCAGAGGTCCAGAAGGTCAGACATGGAGCAGAGACCCCAGACGACCCCCCAGCCTCAGTTATTTTGCAAGTCCCCCACTCTGTGCTGAAGCTTGGGCTCACATGGACATGCTCTCCCGACAATAAGTCCACAACAGCGAGGCAGAAAGCCACCCAGGTCCTGCTAACAGGGGAGCAGGGAGGGAGGACACAGGCATGCCCCTATCCAGAGCACCAAGGGACCTCCTGCTCCATCCATGTCGTGACTCCCCAGCATTCACTGGGCTTTTTGGTTTCTCCACCAAAAGCCAAGTGATGTCTGATTTCCTCCACCTTGAATTCCTCTGTAGCAATGGGCTCTGAAGCCAACAAATTTCTCATTTGACATATCCCTCAGGGGTCCTTTGAAGACCTGCACCCACCTCTGTTGGGAAACTCCCTCCACCTGCTCTGAGGTGCTCACTGGCTCTTGGTGGAGCGGGACAGGGAGATGTGGTCACCAGCAGCTCCATCCTCCCCATAGAGCATCTCCCGGGACTCACAGGGGAAATGATGGTGGTACCCAGACTGGACCAGAGCTTTAGTCCTGCTGCTGTGGCCCCATTTCTTAAGTTGGTCCTTAAAAGTGGGGAGGAGCCCCCAGAGTTGAAACCGAGACAGCAAAATGTGATAACAGGCATGATGATTCCCTGGCTGTTGTAAACAATGGAAAATAGGATGGAAATGTAATTAGCTAATGCAATTAAATCATTCTGCTTCATTCCACTGGTATGGTTTTAGTTTAAGCTCTTCAGGAGGCATGGAGGTCTAATATTTGATCCATGCTCAACTTTAACAGAGGGGGAAACTGAGGCATGGGCTTTCCTGGTGGTGAGTAACCAGCGTGGCCAGCAAGCATGCATAGACATGATGACAGGACCGAGGATATCACTGGCTGCCCAAGCCCAGAGCCCCAGAGCAAAGACACCCTCCTCCTGAGCAATCCCTCCACCCATGGTGCTGCTCTCCATCCATTACAGAGCTCATGGGCATCTTGGAGGGGGTCAAAGCTTGGTGCAGAGCTCACTCCCTGATTGCTGGGGAGGCTGGTCCCCCACTCCTGCCCTTTCACCCCTGCCACACTGCCCAGATGGGTTTTAGGGTTACTTTGGGAGCTGTGAGGGTGGTGAGGCAGTGGCCCAGGTTGCCCAGAGAAGCTGTGGATGCCCCATCCCTGGAGGGGTTCAAGGCCAGGCTGGATGAGGCTTTGAGCAACCTGGGCTGGTGGGAGGTGTCCCTGCCCATGGCAGGGGGTTGGAACGAGATGAGCTTTAAGGTCGCTTCCAACCCAAACCATTCTGTGATTCTATAATTCTATGAACTTTGGAGCAGAGGACACCCATCAGCCCGGCAGTAGAGCCCCCAGATGCCCTAGAACCATGTTGGTGTGAGATGACCGCGTCGCACAGAAGATGACCACAGATCCCTCACCCCGGTCTTTGTGGGGACATGCAGAGGTTGCTCTGGGCTCCAAGGCTCTGCCAAACTGGTTAGCACCAGCAATGAGCTTTGCCCAGAGTTGCCCATCAGCTTTTCCCACTGGTCCAAGCTGTTGCCATCACCCCATAACCATGGTGGGGCAGGGAGCGTGCAGCCAGAGTCCTTTGGAGGTTCACCACTGCACCAGGGATTCCCCAGCCCACGCTGTTGGCCCCGAGGGACACGGGAAGAAGCAGGGCATTGTATCCCAAAATAGCTGCCTCATTACAAAGCAAAGGTTGGTGGAGAGCCAATCTGTAGGGCTCCCTGAGAGCAGGAGGGTTTCCTCCTGCCACAGGAAGGTGAGTGACTCACTCCTATGGAAACTGGAGGGATGGGGGAGAGGCAATCCCTCTCCCTGGTGGCTATCTATCTGGAGAGAAATCTCCATCCACTTCCTTTGCAAATACCTGCTCCTGAAGATATCTATTCCTGGAGTTTTCTTATCAGATGGTCTATTTATTCTGGAAATTATAAAGCCCCAGCGACCTTGCTGAGGCTCCAGGCACATCCCGATGCTTTGCCGTGGCCACCCCATGAATGAGGCATTGGAAGGGAGAACCTGGCCAGTCCCCACGCCTGGAAACACCAGGAAACACCTGCAAGTATTTAGCTATGGGAAGGGTCTTCCTCGTGGTGTTTTCTAACCAGGAAGAGGTAGATCCTGGTGATGATGAGACAGTTGTTTCTACATGAGTCTGTGGCTCAGTTTTAATGACACGAGGGTAACGGTGGGTTTTGTGGTCCAGACCATGTCCAGGGTGTCCTTCAACCTGCTCATGTGTGAACCGTGCACTGTGCCCAGTCCCTGTCCAAGCTACACCACGATGGGTGGGACAAATCTTGAAAAGGAGCAAAGCCATCATCTGTCTTCCATGGGGACCTTTTGCATTGTCCATCTCTCAGAGTAAACCCAAGGCTTTCCCCTTGACTTGAAACAGGCTGGGAAGTGTTTGTTGGTGGCCACACTCCACCCATTCACTTTGCAGCCCAGAAAAGGCCAGCTCAGCTTCTCCTTTCCAAAAAGGCCTGTCCCAATTATTAAAAGGAAGATCAAGACTTGGCTGGCATGGCATGAGGCCCTGTGTCATGTGTCAAAGTGTCCTTTGGTCACTAGATGGCTGAGCCAGACACAGGATCATATTAAATAAGGCACAAAATGTTAGTACATAGCGCAGAGACTGTGTGGAAAAAGCAGTTTTAAATGAAAAGACCATCTTGGCAAGAGGCAGTGGGGTCTCCCCATGGGTGTCTCCAACACGAGATGCGATACCTTTCTAACAGAGATCAACCCAAGCACTAGTTACTGGCTTTTGTGAGAGGCTGCAGGGTGAAATTCAGGTGGCAGCTAAAAAAACAGGACCTGGTTATCTACTCGTCTCAGCAAAACTCCCTGGCACTCTCCCAGTTTGAGACAGAGAATTAAGGGTCAGCGCAGTGGAGCCATGAAGGACCAGGCCATGGTGATGCTCCATCACTGGCACGTGTCAGCACCTTCAGCCTGACCCCAGTCTGCTGGGATCCCCTGATCAGAGGATGACAGGATAACTCAGGTTGGAAGGGACCTCAGGAGGTCTCCAGTCCAACCTTCTGGTCATGGCAGGGGCAGCTTTGGGGTCACCAGGTTGTGCAGGGCTTTATTCAGTTGGGTCTTGAAAACCTCCAAGGATGGAGGTTGCACAACCTGCTCATGGTGGAGCAGTTTTCCCTTATACTCAACAGTGGTGGTGATGTGGGCGGTGTTGCTGTGATAATCAAGACTCACTCAAGCAGATCTCCTTGGCCCTTATCATGGGAAGAGAATGAAGGCAACAATCCCAAAGAGCACCACCATCACCTCTCCTGGGAAAGCCCCACTGGCACCAGAGCAGCCCACAAAGACCGGGGTGAAGGATCTGTGGTCATCTTCTGTCCGACGTGGTCATCTCACACCAACATGGTTTTAGGGCATCTGGGGGACCTGTTGCCAGGCTGATGGGTGTCCTCTGCTCCAAAATTCATGGAATTGTAGAATCATAGAATGGTTTGGGTTGGAAGGAGCCCTTCTAGTTAAAGCATGTCCCAGGCTGCTTCTTGCAAATCTGGATGCCACAGCTTTGGTCCATCCAGCTGAAAAAAAGATGCTGTTATAAAGATTCGTATCTCTTTGCAGAGGACACACTACAGGTCCCACTATCCTTTCTTCCCCCATCTTCTGCATCCCAGACTATCAACTGTCTCTCTCTTTGGCAATAATGGCATCATCACTTCTCTTCCCCTTCCCTCTCTCCTTGCCTACACATCCTCTGCTCCTTAGGCACAATTTGTTTTTTCATTTAGAGATGGCCTAACCGATACCCACTTCATTAAGCACTCAATTGCCCTCCACATGTATTTAGCTTGGAAACCCGTTCCTTTGATTCCAAGACTTGTCTGGGCAAAAGCCAACCACAGGACCAACTGTACAAGTCAGTCAAATAAATGGTCCCTCACCACATCCTTCTCTCTAAATTGGAGCAGTATGGATTTGAACGATGAACTGTTCAATGGATAAAGAATTGGTTGTCTGGTTGCAGCCAAAGGGTTGTAGTCAATGACTCTATGTCTGGGTGGAGGCAGGTCACAAGTGGTGTCCCTCA
>NW_010140789.1:0-4111 GCF_000699245.1 Pterocles gutturalis
AGGTGTTCAAGAAATGTGTAGATGTGGTTGGTGTTTATGGACATGATTTAGTGAGTTAGGTGGTGGTGGGTTGACGGTTGGACTTGATGATCCTTGAGGTCTTTTCCAACCTTAGTGATTCTATGATTCTATAATCACAAAACTGCTTTAAAGAAACCTCGTCCTTTTGCTGCTTTGCTGGGGAGAGCCTGTATAACCTCTCTACAGTAGCTTCATCCACCCATTAACTAATGTATGTATCATGACATGCTTGTCCTTCCCTCAGTTTTGACAGGCCTCATTCAGTATTGATAGATGTGCTGGAGTGCTACCAAGCATCAGCAGTCCAGCAGACACCTACAGAGATCCATACATATCTCATCTGTTTTTTCCCAGATGAGTTTTCATGATGATCTAAACCATTCCAAATTCTCCCTGATTTCTGAGGGTCCTGGGTGCAAGCTTTGAAGTGATGGGCAGAGCAGCTTGCATGTGTCTAATGTTTTTGAGCCATGAATGGACAAACTTAACAACAACTGACATGTGACAAAGCCTTTTCTCTCTTTCCCGAACAGCTAATATGCCAGAGGATTATCCAGATCAGTTTGATGAGGTGGTGGACTTTATTCAAGCCACCATTAAAAGACTGAGGAGGTCACCAGATAAACAGACTCCGATTTTTTCTAGGCGGGAGAGAAACCGGCAAAATGCAGCCACAAACATAGAGAATTCCAGCAAAAAGGGAAGGAGGAATCAAAAGGGCAAAAATCGGGGATGTGTCTTAACAGAAATACATTTAAACGTTACTGACTTGGATTTGGGATACGAAACCAAAGAAGAGCTAATTTTCCGGTATTGCAGTGGATCTTGTGATGCAGCTGAGACGACCTATGACAAAATTTTAAAAAACCTAACCAGAAAGAAAAAACTAGTGACTGACAAAGTGAGGCAAGCTTGTTGCAGACCCACAGCCTTTGATGACGACCTGTCCTTTTTGGATGATAACCTGGTTTACCACATACTGAAAAAACATTCCGCAAAAAGGTGTGGATGCGTCTGACAGCTGCATACCGGCGGCGGCGCCAGTTTTTCATTCCTGAAAGTGGGACCAAGGTTCCTGGGGATATATCTGCTCAGAGTGGAGAAAAGAGGACCAAGAATGCAGAATTGAGGGGTCATGAGAGGCCGGGGGAGGGGGGTGTGAGGCAGCGTAGGAGGTTGGAGGCTTTAGACATCCTATGGGAAAGTAAATAAAAGCTCAGGTGGCGATGCCAACGGCTGGATGTCATGTGCGCTCCCTTTCCTGTTTGACACAGTCCACTGTCAGCAGCACTCAGATCCATGAAGAATGTGCTTAAAAACACAACTCTGCCATACCACACTGTCTTGTAGTCATACCGTCCATGCCAGGAAGCTTAGTCAAGAAGTAGCTTAGGAGTAACTGATCCCCTGTGCCCTCAGCTTTACTGAAAGGCACATTGCACGACTGATCATTGAAGGGCAGTTCCTAAGCACTTAGGACAACTTCTAAGCTGTAGTAAGATTAACCTCGTAAGTAAGATGATATCAGGCAACTGTCAAAATCCCCAGGCTCAAGTTCTCTAGGGCCAGTGTCAGGATGAAGCAAAACAGTTCCATTTACTGGTTAAGTTTGGTTATTTCCAGCTCATGTTTCTTCAAAACGAGTGTAGCATTTCATTCTTCAGCTACCTATGAAAAAAGTTGAGTTTTTAAGCATTTCTTCCTGGTATAGTAAGTGAAATAACAAGCCCGGCCTACAGAAAATGTTTCTTTTGGTTTACAATGGACTAATGTCAAGTGTGTAACTATGTTTCTATTTGGTCATGGAGAGTGAGCAGAGACTACTTGGTGCAATGCATCCATTCAGAGACATGAATATACAGAAGATATTTATTGAGATTAAGTTATTGTTATTTATTACAGTTCAGTAATGAGTCTGCTTTCCTTATTTATTAAAGTTTCTTTTCAAAGGTGCCAAAGTAGAAGGTGCTTGAAAGATACAGAGAGATGAAGTTGGAAACAATAGTCCATGCATTTGATTTAAAGTGTTAACTTGAATGCAAAAAATCACTTACTTTACCTTTTTTTTCTTTTAAATGACATTCTGATTATGTTCACAAAGTGTAGTGCTGAAGCCTGCATCCCTTCCTCCTATTCACTGATACTTTTGAAATGACTGCAGTCATACATCCACAGGAGCAGCAATGGCTCTGGACAAGTGAGGGTTGCAGGACTTGGCTCAACATTAGCAATTTGTTAGAAAAACCTAATTCTAGTCATATTTTAAATGTAACCACATTTTTTTCTCACACTTTTTGCCAACTGACCTCATGTAACTATTGACAAATGAAAAATAATCACATTTAGCCTTATAATTTCTTGTTATATTTACTTAAGCTTTTCCTTCCATATTTCCGTAGAGAAGAGGTTAAAGCCCTCTTACTAGTTATCCCTGGATTTAATATAGCCTGCAGGTAAACAATTGTTAAATAACCAAAGTGTTTTGTATAATTTGCTGAAACATTACAGGATCGTACCCACACAGCAGAACAGTCTGAGTTTCCTTAGGATGAGGGGGGTTGTACAGCAAAGCCATTCATACCTAGCTGCTAATGCAAGCTCTTGTTCTGGGGACTTCTTTTCCCCAAAGGAGCAGCAGTGCAGGTCACTAGACATACCTGAACCAGTGAAGCATCAACTCCCACAAAAACAACAGGAAGAAAAAAAAATCCCTACTGCAAACCAAAAAATTATGGTCTGACCTTTTATCTCATGCATGCAATGGCTCTCCATCCTCATTTTGCCCTGGGCCCCTCAGCACACCACAAAAGAAGGGTCTAGAGGTCAAAAAACACGCATAGAAAGACGTACCAGGTGTATGAAATGTAATTCAGCCCTGAGCTCCACTGCTTTCCTTGGCAGACAGAGGGAAGCCCCAGAACCCACCCGTGGGGCCCATTCTCACGGTGCCACGGGGACACCTTACTCTTCACACTAGGCAGGGGAGGTACAGCTGATACCACCACCAGCACTGGCATTATTTGGGCAGTAGAAGTCTCCTAAGCTGAGGGTCAGCTGCACTGCTGGGCGGTTGACCAGGTGCAGTGCTCAGAGATGTGCTTTCACTTGCCTCAGTTGCTGAAGACTTGCCCCAAAGCATTTTCTGTGCAGCTTAGAGAGGCAGCAACCAAAGCAAATCACTATGTTCAAAATACAAAAGGGTAAAGTTTGTGATTTTTTTTTATTTTTTAGACCTTACTGAAGACAGGAGTGTGCTTCTCTGGAGTTTTTTACTTCACCTGCGATTTATGTCTCAGTCATTTGTGTTAATCAACCAAAGTTCTCTACAGACTTTATTTTTGTACAATATTCATTTTATAACTTTTTACAAAATAAAACTCATTTCTATTGTTACCCATATTGCTTGTGCTTTTTCCCTACTGTACCACTTCCAAGTTACAATATCACCCAGTTCCCATCCTGCATGGGCCAATGCTCAAGAAACAGCAGGTCCCCTACACAGTGGAGCTTTCTTTTCCTCTCTCACGAGCATCTTTTAATTTGGATCAGAGATGTCTGTAGCTTCTTAGCAGAACATAACATTAATCGGCTACTGTAATAAATAACTCAAAAATGCATGGTAAGCAGTGGCACAGTAATCAACACAGTGGCAGACTTGAAACCTGGTGTTACCCAAGCTGCCCCTTGCCCATGCGGGACTGCAGTGGCTTCATGGGGACCTTGGCTATGCACAGGCACAATTCCTGCCCTCAGAGGAGATTTGCATTTTGCTATGCTAACCTAGGCATTAACATCAGCTGGAGTAAATTCCGTCCACTTTGACAGTCCTTTTCCCTTCATCTTTAAATAGGAAATTACAACTTGAGGAATTTTCTTTCCTGCCACTATCATGGAAAAGATGAGGGCAGGTTTTGTGGCTGTGGTCAGCAACATTTACTCAACTGTTTTGTGTAAAGTGCTGCAGTTCCCTTCACAGAGCTCATGAATGCATGCAGACTTACAGGTTTTGACACTGGGCTCTGTACTCCTGGAAACTGCTTACAGAGAGGAAGAGGGAGCATCTGAGCAGTGAGCAGATCAAACACTCTTT
>NW_010140789.1:4142-17622 GCF_000699245.1 Pterocles gutturalis
CATATGGATGCCTTGGTTTCATTTGTGCCGAGTGAGGCCATGCACGCAGCTCTAGCTCAGCTGCTAGAACACAAAGCAAAGCTCGCAAGCTGCTTTTGAAGCATACGGTGTTGAAGGCATTCCTCCTCGCATGCCACCACCTCCACTCCTTGCACAAAGGCTGATGAATATGGCACACATTAAGTGTTTGGAATGGAAATGACCCGCAGCTTCACGTTCAGCAGAGATCGTGTCCTTTCCCAAGAGCTGGAGGGAGTGTCTATGTAAAACACAACTGTGAGGTGCTCTGTAGATTAATTTTGATTTTATAGCCTAAACCTTCTGTCTCCTCTTATGTGAATGTGGAAGCACAAGGCCAACACTGAAGTCTTTCTTGGCCCCGTCAGAGGCTTTGAGCAGGCCATGTAATAGCTGGCAGGAGCAGGTCTGCTTGCATGGAGCTGTTTCACTCTGCTTCCTCAGCCTTCCTGGTGAGGGTAATATTGGAAAGAGCAGATGGTGTTTTGCCATTGCAACCCCAGGCTTAGCACTGCTGGGCTGGCACCTACAGCCACATTTTCTGGTTATAAGTAAGGCTTGCAATATTTCCCTGGCATCTTGCATGTGGTAAAGCAGTTTGAAACCTTCAGCTGTGTAAAATATTTCAGGGAGGACTTACACTTCCATTTTTCACTAGGTAGAGCCAGTTCTGGGACAGACATTATGTTGCTGCTTGAGTAGCAGGGACAGTGCTACCGTGGGTCCCTTCTGGAAGGAGAAGACATGTCCCAAGTTAGAAAAATTATTTATGAGGGAGAGGATGGATGAAACCCCATAATTATTTACACTTATTCAATACTAAAATAAGGAGGATGTTAAGTTTTATTACTCAAAACTGTGTTTGATTTTGGGTTGTTTCACCTCTGCCCGCAAAAGGAGAGAAAGGCCAAAGCCAGCCAGTGCCTCAGTCTGGAAACCAGCAGCGGCCTTGCTCCTTGCAATCTGGATGGCTAAACAAAATACAGAGGAAAATATCAGGATGAAGAAAACAAATGGAGCTGACACATTGTATAAATAGGTCTTCAAATGTCATGCATGGCTGGAACAAAGACGTTTTGTTCCAGAGCAAGAGACAGCTTGAAATGGCTCAGTAATACACATTGAGAAGTTTGCTTATTTGGAACAGACCTCTTCTAATGAAAAGGTTAATTGTGTTGCAATGGAAAAGAAAAAAAGGCAAAGCAGAGGCTAGGCCTGCACTCCTCACCCTAGCAAAATTTCCCACTGCCTTGAAGTGAAAATTTTTCTATAGCAAACATCACAGGGCTGAACTACTAATGTTACAATAAATTATACAGTAGGTATATTCACGGGTCAATAAAAATAGATAAACAAACCATATATTCTAGCAGTACTAATCCCAGTGGCTTTCAGACAAGCTGCAGCAGCAGAGGAACACAGTGGTCAGCTCAGTGTGATGCCAGTAATTTTCCCTGGGCAGGCACCAAGCACCAGTGCTCAAGGTCAGCACCGAGATGTCTTCACTTGCCATTGTCTTTTTCACTTTGAAACTGCTGCATTTCGTTCCCTTTTCCCCAAAAGGGTCACTCACAAGTGTGGAAACATTTCCATTTTGCAGCTGAAGAAATGACAAAGAACACAATGGGTTTTTGGAGGCTGCAAAGGGCTGTTGTAGTTACCCACAGGGCTGAACTTTTGTGGGCAACTTCCCTAGCTTTTTGACAGTAATTCCAGACCTGGGCCACAGGTGCAGGTTTCTTCCTGCTGCCCCTAAACCTTTGGTTTCCTGTCTGCCAGCAGATTGGATAAGAAATGCTTCCTTCTCTGTCGACCCAGGGAAGATACAACCATCAGTCGCTGGCCCAGAGCTGCACACCTTATCCCCAAGTGCCCTAGGAGGTCTAAAGCCACCAACATCCTCTCACTAGAGGTGCTTTATTGACTGCTGTGGAATTATTCGTTTCATAGGAAAGTAAATAAGTATATCAAAGCTGTTTATTTTCTTGGCCATATTCACATACAAATACAAAAACTGGATCTGTGTACAATAGCCCTACTCTTTCTATTTCAAGTTTCTCTTACTTGTTTCATGTGTCCTGGGATTTCCAGAGCTTCAAGACTTTTCACTGTGCTCTTACCATGTTGCTAATTCGCACTTCTTTTCTCCCTCTCTAATGGTGCTTTCTCTTCCTTGACTGTCTCATAACTCCCACATTAATCTCTGGCATCACAGATGCTGTAAATGTGTTCAAATATTCCCTTATTTCAGGCTAAAATCGTTCCACTCTGAGATACAAACAGTGGTCAACAGG
Source organism: Pterocles gutturalis (assembly GCF_000699245.1). Taxonomy (NCBI): domain Eukaryota; kingdom Metazoa; phylum Chordata; class Aves; order Pterocliformes; family Pteroclidae; genus Pterocles; species Pterocles gutturalis. Next base: position 6,455 of record NW_010140789.1, read on the forward strand.
CACTCCTTGTTAGCATTTGGTATTATTTTTAATAGCAGTTTTAATCTGGAGATGAAAAAAAATCCTTAAAAAACCCCTCACAGCTTAGAGATCAACTTTGGATAACTCTGAATTTCAAAAGATAGAGACTCCTTTCCCACAAGACTGGGCAGGTCCTCTGGGGGTGAGAGTGGCTGCACAGCCTGGCAGTACCCCACCTCGGACAATGGCCCTCATCTGGGAAAGGAAAGAATAGAATAAAAAGGCAAATTGGGAGTGGTGTTTTCCCTCCAGATCCCACCCCACTTCCAACAGTTTGCAGTTCAGGAACTTTCCGAGCCAGATGTTTTCTGTGTCTAACAGCCTTCAGCAGATCTGTGTCCCTGCGAAGGCACCCAACATTCTCCTCTGTGAATTTATTCTTTTGGACTCCCGGCACTCTGGGGCAATTTAATTCAGTGCAATGTGAGAAAGCACTTCCCTGCTGGCACCAAACCTTCTTTCATGATTACCCACTCATTTCTGTGTCTGGATGAGTTGCAAGTCTTCCTCCACCTTCATGGTCTACGTGGGTCTGTCCAATCTGAGAAGCCCTCATATCTTTAACCATTGGTGTATTCTCTCTCTTCCAGACTACGTTCCTCCTGAGGAGAAGATGCTTCCATGAGGGTTGTAGCATCATAGGATGGTTTGGGTTGAAAGAAAAATAACAGATCACCTACTTCCAACCATCCTGCCATGGGCAGGGACACCTTCCACTAGACCAGGTTGCTCAAAGCCTCATCCAACCTGGCGCTGAAAACCTCCAGGGAGGGGGCATCCACAGCTTCCCTGGGCAACCTGTTCCAGTGTCTCACCACCCTCACAGTAAAAAATTTCTTTCTTATATCTAATCTAAATCTGCCCTCTTGCAGATTAAAACCATTACCCCTCGTTCTATCACTACAGTCCCTGATAATGAGTGCATCCTCCTCTCTCCTGTAGACCCCCTTCAGGTACTGGAAGGCTGCTATTAGGTCTCCCTGGACCCTTCTCTTCTCCAGGCTGAACAACCCCAACTCTCTCAGCCTGTCCTTGTATGGGAGGTTCTCCAGCCCTCTGATCATCTTTGTGGCCCTCCTCTGGACTCATGCCAACAGGTCCATGTCCTTCTTGTGCTAAGGACTCCAAAGCTGGATGCAGTACTCCAGGTGGGGTCTCACAAGAGCAGAGTAGAAGGGGAGAATCACCTCACTCGACCCGCAGGTTTATTTTGATGAAGCCCAGGACACAGTTGGCTTTCAGGGCTGCGAGTGTGCATTGGCGGCTCATGCTGAGCTTCTCATCAACCAACATCCCCATGTCATCCTCCTCAGGGCTGCTCTCACCTCCCAGTCTGTATTTGTGCGTGTTCAACCTTGCACTTGGCCTTATTGAATGTCATGAGGCTTGCACAGGCCCACCTCTGAAGCCTGTCAAGGTCCCTCTGGATGGCATCCCTTGCCTCTAGCGTGTCGACCACACCACACAGATCGGTGTCATCGGCAAACTTGCTAAAGGTGCACCCGCTGTCCATGTCACCAACAAAGATGTTAAAAAACACTGGTCCCAGTACTGACCCCTGAGGAACACCACTCGTCACTGGTCTCCACTTGGACTTTGAGCTGCTGACCACAACTCTTTGAGTGCGACCATTCAGCCAATTCCTTCTCCAGCGAGTGGTCCATCCATCAAAACCATGTCTCTCCAAGTTAGAGACAAGGATTTCACGCAGGACAGTGTCAAATACTTTGCACAAGTCCAGGTAGATTATGTCAGTTGCTCTCTCCTTGTCCACCAACACTGTAACACTGTCATAGAAGGCCACTGAATTTGTGAGGCATGATTTTCTCTTACTGAAGCCATGTTGGCTGTCACCAATCACCTCCTTCTTTTCCATGTGCCTTAGCATAGTTTCCAGTAGGATCTGCTCCATGATCTTGCCAGGCACAGAGGACAGATTGACCGGCCTGTAGTACCCTGGGTCTTCCTTTTTTCCCTTGTTAAGAATAGGGATTGTATTTCCCCTTTTCCAGTCAGTGGGAACCTCACCAGAGTGCCATGACTTCTCAGATATGATGGACAGTGGCTTAGCAACTAAGTTTGCCAGTTCCCCCAGGACCCACAGATGCATCTCACCAGGTCCCATGCACTTGTGCACCTTCAGGTTCCTTAGGTGGTCTCAAACCTGATCTTCTCCTAAAATGAGCAGTTCTTCCTTCTCCCAGTCCCTGCCTTTGCCTGCTGCAACTTCCATGGTGTGGCTTGAGCACTTGCAGGTGAAGACTGAGGCAAAAAAGTCATTGACTACCTCAGCCTTCTCCATATCCTGCGTAATGAGGTCTCCCATTTCCTTATGGAGAGGACCCACATTTCCCCTAGTCTTCCTTTTATCCCTGACGTACCTATAGAAACATTTCTTGTGGTCCTTGATGTCCCTGGCCAGATTTAATTCTGTCAGGGCTTTAGCTTTCCTAACCTGATCTCTGGCTGCTCAGACAGTCACTGAGGCTACTTGTCCTTGTTTCCACTTTCTGTAGGCTTCCTTTTGTGGTTGAGTTTGTCCAGGACTTCCTTGTTAATCCATGCATGAAATTGTTCTTTATTTCATATTCACTGCATCCCAGGCTGCCCTTGAGCTTCACATTCCCCACCAGCCCTTCCTTGTTGGTGAGAACAGGGTCCAACATAGCACCTCTCCTCATTGGCTCCTCTGGCACTTTGAGAAGGAAGTTATCATCAATGCATTCCAGGAACCTCCTGGCTTGCTTATGCCCTGCTGTGTTGTTGCTCTAACAGATATCAGGGTGGGTAAAGTCCCCCATGAGGACCAGGGCTTGTGAATGGGTGCTGGATGGGAGCAAACCCTGGCTTTTGACAGAGGGACATTGGTATTTTCTGTTCTGCTTTCCATTCTGTTTCCAGTAATTCCTTTGAGGTGCTGGATGGGGAATTCATCAGAGACATTACTTCAGAGGCAACAGGTTGCACCCTTTTGGGAGTCCCTTTCATCTAACACCAAACTTTTTGCCAAATATCAGATCTGAACCTGACTAACTCCAATTGTGTAGATCTATACAAGATAGCATGTGGCAGCCAAGACAATCTTTGGTTTTACTGATGTGAAACCATTGTGTGCAGTCACTGTGGAGCCAGAAGGCATTGCCCCAGGGCTGCGCCTCAGTGTGGTACCAACAGATACCCATCTCCCACAGATGCTAATGCATGGAGAACCCAGGTCTCCAGGTCTGAGGAACGCATCTGACTCAGGAACAAATCTTGTGTCTTGTTGCTCACAGATAATTAATGAAAGGGATCTTGTTTTCTGTGAGCTACCCAGAGGGCTGCCTTAAATCAAAAAGGCTCAGAGACAGTGAGTTGGCCCTTCTTGAAAACAGTAATTACTGGAGGAAGGGAAATGGCAGTAGTCCAATGACAAGCAACAGTGACCATGTGCTGCTGTAAACAAGGGATTCAGGGAGAACCTGAAATTTGGCACAGGCCACCCCCTGAAGCTGTCATAATCAGTGGAAAAGGGTTTCTGTCAGGCTAGGAAACAAGTGGGTAAACGCAAAAATGTATCCAAAAGAGAAAGTTTCTGTGGCTCTCACCTGGACTGGGTGCCTGCCACAATGAAGAAATAAGACGACTTAAGGGGCCGATGTTTGAGAGGAACTGAAGAAAGTCCTGTAGCAGTTGTTTTCTGGTGCTTATCTAGGAGCTCAAATTCTGCTAACAGCAAATCTTTTCCTATCAAGGATATCTGGTTTCATTTCAGCTGCAAGTGGGTATCTCATTTAAATACCCAGAGCAAGTCAGTGACAGTGAAGCATCTTTCCAAGGAGCAGGGAAATCTCCCTTTCAGATTTTGGTGACTGGTGAAACAAAATTTGGAATAGTTTAAAAAAGTTCTTCACAACCTTGAAATTTATTCTAGTAATCTATTAAGAAAGGCTTGGGAAAACCTTAGGCTGATTTCATTGTGTCAGTAATATGTGACTATTATGGGACAATGCAAGTAGTCTCAGTAGTAGACTGTGGTTTACATTTGGCTGTGAGTGAGTTTGTATATTATGTGCTAGCATGAACCAATGAAGCACTTCTGTGTCATGATATTTCTTTGGCTAGCTGCTCTGGGGAGATGGTTTTAAATCACTTTAAATCTTTGTCTATTCTTTTAGAACAGATGTGATATTGGCCATATTTAATGTAAACAAATCTCTCATAGATTTTTCCTACACAACACTGGTGACATGACATGACATGACATGACATTTCCCTATTTTTTTGCACAAGGTGAAATAATACACAGCCTAAAATTCTTTCCCTGTCCCCACTGTCTGAAGGATAAATGGAAAACAGGAGTGCCCAGAATCAGAGGCCACAGCAATGCTATTGTATTTAGGACAAGAAAGATTATTAAAAGTTTCATATATTGGTTTAATTTATCCATCTCATGATGCACGATAAATCTCCTCTCTCTTCTTTGACAGTAACTACAGACTCAGAAGTATACTTTAAAATTAAACTGTGTGAAGAACTTTGAGCAAATATGGTAAAGCCTCTCTTAAAAACAAAGGTAATCCCACTGAGCCCACATGGTCTCAGTGATGTTTATTCATCTCTTCCAGTGTTATAACTCAATAAATACTGCTATGACTTAGCTAGGACAACCACTAAATGTATAGTTTTATGGCTGAGTCTGCTCTCTGGCACTCATTTAATCATGTGTTTTATTGTCAGCTCTTCTCAAACTGTCAAGCGTTGTTCCTTATGAGAGAGAGACCTGCTTTCTGTAACACACATCCCCCCTAGTCCCACTCATCATTTGGTACTATTGCCTTTCTTTTCTCTAGGCTGTTGATGACATTTATGGCTGTTTCTTCCCAAGAAATAGCATATTTTAAAAACAGGGCCTCTTTTTCACTTTTTAGTGCTTTGGCTCAATAATTTCTCACACGCTAGAAATGGCCCAGCTGATGTCTTGATCTTTATATCCATCCCCATCCAAGAGCCGTTAGCAGTAGTGAAAACTCACTATGTGTTTTGCCTTTCTTCAGGAAGCCCATGGAAAAATCCCTTTCCTGCTCTCTTCAGTAACACAAATGCAGAAGCTGCATGTGCTGTGGTCCACAGCACTGGGGTGCTGCTCTCCATGCCCAGCCTCTGCCACCCTGCCTGAGCACAGACACTGTGACCACGGGCAAAAAGGCCAATGCAAAGGAGAAATACAAAAATTTGCCCACATTCACATCCAACAGAAGTCTACCAGTGCCATGACACTGCAAACTGGTGGTACGTAAATGTGTAGTGGCCTCCATCGTGCACAGGATTTACTGATCCTGTGGGGCTGTCTATGTCCATGTGAAGTCTCAGAATAGAATAGACTATTTCACTTGGAAGGGACCTACAACAATCATCTAGTCCAACGGCCTCACCAATTCAGGGCTGACCAAGTTAAAGCAAGTCCTCCAAGCCTCATCCAAGAAATAGCGCACAAAGACCAAAGGCAAGAGAGGCCACTTCCGCAGTTATCAGCCTCATTTAGACCTACAGGGATTCACACAGACAACAGTGTAGCAAGAGGAAGCAAGCTGTCATGGTTTAACCCCAGCTGGGAAAGCACCAGACAGCCGCTCGCTCACTCACTCCCCTGGTTGGGATGGAGGAAGAATCAGAACAGTAAGAAAATGCATAGGTTGAGATAAAGACAGTTTAATAGGTAAAGCAAAAGCCACACACACAAGCAAAGCAAAACAAGGAATTAATTCACCACTTCCCATTGGCAGGCTGGTGTTCAACCATCTCCAGGAAGGCAGTGATCCGTCACATGTGACAGTTACTTGGGGAGACAAAACACCATAACTTCTATCTTCTTCCCCCAGCTTTATACGCTGAGCATGACACCATATGGTGTAGAGTATCCCTTTGGTCAGCTGGGGTCAGCTGTCCCAGCAATGTCCCCTCCCCACTTCTTTTGCACCCCCAGCCCACTCGCTGGTGGGGTGTTGTGAGAAGCAGGAAAGGCCTTGGCTCTGTGTAAGCACTGATCAGCAGTAGCTAAAACATCCCTGTGTTATCAACACTGTTTCCAGCACAAATCCAAAACATAGCTCCATACTGGCTACTATGAAGAAAATTAATTCTATCCCGGCCAAAACCAGCACAAATAATCTGCTTCTTGGACTTTTTGCATTTTCACGTACAAATATTTTAAGAACAGTAAAAATTGAATGTTTCTACTACACTTTTTCAAACTCAGCAGTTTGTTTCTCCATCAGAAGAAGTCAGCTCAGCAAAACAGAAACCTTTTGTGATAACTCATCCATTCAACCAACACTTCCTATGGCAAGCACTAAAAGGAGCTCAGCTCACCTCTCCCATGGATGTCACACTGCATGTCAGGCTATATGGCAAAGCCAAAACAAAGCATTCTGGCATTGCAGAGATGAAATATCCCACCAGGTTTTGAAAGCAATCCTTAGCCACCCAGTCATGGCACTTCACTTCCAACACTGGTCTGCAAGTAGCTTGTATCCATCATGACAAGCCCTGTGATCAACCAGCTGATTAGACCCAAATCAGGGCATAGACACTTTCTAGGACATCATGAAACAAAAAACAAAGCAGAAAAAAGCCACTGCTTTCTGGTAGCTATTCACTATAGAACCATCCTGCCGAAGATGATGGAAGATGGCAACAACTTTCATATCAGCAGTTTAAGGGGACCCAAATCCCTTGAAAAGAGAGTCCTAATACTGTGTTGTCACAGTTTTAATCTCATCACCCACGTGCTTTCTGAGAGTTCCTCAAAAGCCTAACTCTTGCTCTAGGCTGCCTGAGCTGCCAAGAACTGCCAAAAACTGCTCAGCAAATGGGATAGATGAGAGTGCAGTGAGAAAGCAGAAAGGTGCTTGGAGTTGGGAGGCTGGGCTGCAATATCACTGTTTCAATCCAGCTGAAGAAAGCTTCTTCTTGAAATCCTAGAGAAAGCAATAAATATGTGTTTCTGACCTCAGCAGGGGTCTGGCTGAGAGGAGACCATTTTGGTTGCCGAAGCTATGTGCATCAGCTTTGCAGATTTGCCAGCTCCCTCTGCAAGATGGCCTGCAACATGTGTACACATGGTATCTGGCAACAATAATTCAGAGAAAATGAAAAAAATGCTTCTGATTCATTGCAAACAAATGGGTACAGTGCAATCCCAGGCAAACCTTCCCAAGCAGGCAGCCTTCCAGATTAAAAAATCAGGGAGTGAAAAGAGAGTGTGGGGGCCCAGGGGAACCCTCACAGGAAACGTGTGGGAATGGTTACTTCAAAGAAGGGAGTGGATATCTAGGAAAAGAGCAAGTTTCCAACTGCAGCCTTTGCTTTCTGTGCTGGAAGAGCAGAGCTGTTCCCATGGCCAGAACAGGCACTCACACATGCACTGCCAGGACTGCTGACCACGGCCACCATCAACACCCTGCTCCCAGTGTGGGCCCCCATCACTCATTGCCAAGTTATGCCCAAAACAATTACATCTGACATTTTGAAGCCCTGTGACTCTGCAGGTCTGGGCACCTTCTGAGAATAAACAGGCTTTCATTTACTTCCAGGTTTCTTCCCTGTAGAGGCTTTGTTTGCCAGAGCCTGTGATACCTGCATTTGAGGCCACTGAAAGAGAAAACCTATGAAGAAACCTTAGAGGGCAGCCCCAAAGCTCATCTAAACTGTGATGTTCCAGATGAAGGCACCAGAGCCGTGACAGGGAGTAACTGTTGACATGGCTCAGAGCCACTTAGCCACACAAAATTTGACAAAACCAACCCGTTTGTCTCTGCATCCATGCCTTTAGTTGACAGTTCTCCCCAGTCTTCTCTGATACAAAATTGGCAACTATTCAGAAAAGGCTCAGCAATTAGGTGGAGAAATGTATGGCATATATACCACTGCCAAGTGTGAAAAGCTACAGCATGTAACGTAGGTGAACAAATAAACTACTTTTATGAAAAACAGGATAGAACAATCAATTTGTATTTGGATTATGTCTGGTATGAAAGCTAAGGCATATTACTATGTGTAGATAAAATTTAATTCTCACTTTACCTGTGGCATACATGTATTTCTTTATACATGTCAACGGTGTATACAGTATGGAGTTCATAAATTGTCCTAGTGATAAGACCTCAACGCAAACATAACCCATTTTGTAGTCAACAATCTAAATGCTAAAATCAATCACTCATCTGATCTCTCCAAACCAATTGCAAACCAAGAGATTCATCCTAGCATTGCTACTCTCATTGGCTTAAAAGCTATAAATGTGCTTTCCCGAAGGTTTACACGGAATAACAGCTGACGGCAACGTCACCTGGGAGTCACAAAAGGAGACCTTTGGCTGGGAGTTGTTTTGCTTTCCCTTGTAAAATCTCTGTTGTGTTTACTTCACTGAAGTTTAACTTGCCTATGATTTCATGACTCCTGAATTCATGCTGCACCCCCAGCCAAGCCATAGAATAGCTAAAGACTCAATAAAGATGAGTGACATCATTAACCCAATACAGTAGCTATTCAGATGTACGCTGTGGTCTCCTTACATAATCACCTAATTTTAGCTACAGCATGAGCCACATACAGTACCACAGTGTATTATGAGCTCTGAATAACTGTCTGATACCCAGATGCTTTTTCCAAGGTTATTTTATTTTCCTGGTTTTGAATTATTTCCTTATCCAAATCTCAAGGTGTTATTTTCCCTTAAGCAAACCCTCTCTGCAAAACATGTTCAAACCTTCTGCTGTTCCTGATCACTTTGACACATCATTAAGCTGGTCATCGCAGTTGTAATGTTGCTCATGGCACTAATACATGGCATAAGACCTCAGGATTTTATAATGACTGTCAATAAGAACAACCCTAAGAAAATAGTAAGGTGATACAAACCTTAATTCAAGCACCAGACACACACATATGCTAAGTAAAGGCACCTGGTTTGCTAGAAGTAGCTGTTTCTTGTTCTTTTATAAAATATCCATGAAAATACTTTTTAAACCAGAAATATTCTGGGGCAAGGATGTCTTTTTGCTATGTGCTACAACAGCAGTATCTGCAAGCCCCGTTCCCTGCAATCAATTAACAGCAGACACATGCATATTTGATGCCATTTATAGGTACAAACTCCAGATACAAATTAAATGTGGTAGCTCAGACATGTGAGCAGTAGTGTTGGAAATCCCTCAGACGGATGTTCCACTTTTGAAAATGAAGTAAGAAAGCAGGGCTTTCTCTGCTGGAATGCTACAGTCAATTTGCACCTGAGCATTGTGCACAGCTACCAGGTAAGTTGCCTATTATGTACACTGCACATACAGGATTCACAGATGGCACCACATACAAGACCATTCCAATGATCCTATTTGATCCAACTTACCTTTCTTCAGCTTTTTAACTATTTTTACATAACTATGCTCTAGCAGTGAGAATCGTAGCTTCAAAAAGCTCCCTATTTCTATAGTGTTTTTCAAATAAATGACTTAACACACTAAATCTCTGAAGTTCTAATTGCTGATGGCTCAGAAGTTCCTGTGCCTGGAGAAACTTATTGAAAAAGCTTGATGGATTTCTTCACAGTTACAGAAAAGTAAAGATACAAGACTATCTACAGTGCTTGTTCCAAGGCACTTTCATTACTGAGCATGCAGAAGGAGATTACATATAAAAGCTGACTCCTATGTTATGCTCCCTGAAACCACAGTTCTGCTAATCCCCCCCATCCTGGTACTGAACATTTGACTTTCTCTCTCGGCACACTCTCCCTCACTGCTTCCCAGAGCTGTTCTCCAGCCAGGAGAGCTGGCAGCCAGTCCCCCCCATCCCTTGTGTAATCAACTAGCTCACCTTGGAGATATGCTCACATTGTGCTGGTGCAGACTCACTTCACTTTGCAGCACTATGATCTGCAGACAGAACTCTGGCCCAGCTTTCTGTCTAGTTAAAACAAAACTAGTGTCTTTGTGACAATTTCTGGAAAAACAAACATGTTAAAACCCAGGGCAACATCCTCTGCTGGCTTCAGTAAATGGCAGCTCCTTACCACTCATTTCCATGAGCAGAGGTCCTGGCTTCTGAACTCCAGTTTGCTCTGCACTACTGGCACAATATTTTTTATTTTATTGTTAGTATGAGTTAAACAAATCATGCTAATGTTGGGAGCTGAATGTTTGTGCTGCAGAGGGCAACTGGCTATGTACAGCTTCCTCCCTCCCAAAGCATCTACTCTATGTCTAATGATACAGTGGTAATTAATAATAAAAATTCTCCATGTGGTAAAAAATGACTGAAAAATTCCGTATTAAAAAAATGACATTTAATTGACAGATTAAAATTTAAATCAAAGTCCAACCACACAGAAATGCTGAGCAAAGCAAATGGGAATGCTGGTCATGCCTTGGGACAAGAAAGACAGTCTAGCTGTCCCATTAGGGTCCTGTCTGTTTCACTAGGCATTTATAAAGAGCATAAGTAAAATAGCAAGGTTTGACTCTGCCCAAGGCTGTTGGATTGCAGCCCCTGCATTCATTCCTGCAGGCAGAGGGCCCTACATTTGACATTCCTATCGTTTTTGATTAAAAAAAACCTGGCTCCCAAGCAGCGCAGCGTGATTCAGTAATAAACATCATCAACACTGAGCCTGGGGCACAGAGAACCAGTGCCGTGCCCTCACTTCCCGAAGAAAGTGACATGTTCCTTGGCCATGCACAGAGAACAGGGAACCACGACAAACAAGTTAAGGAGCAGAATGAAGCCAGACAAGCATAAAGCAGAATTAAGCAACGTGTTGGTCAGGGTATATTTCCAAAGGAGCCATTTCAACCTGAATTGCCAGTGTGATATGCCCACCACCTGAAGAGTTCAGTTTTTCATGACAACCAAATGGCTGCTGATGCAGTTATGCAGCGCTGTTTGTAACTCAGTTACAGGCACAAACCCACAGAAGTTAGGTTACAACCACAAGATAAGAGTACTCCCTTTGTTCAAAAGGATGTCATACAGACCTCGCTGCAGCAGAGAGATGCTGGTAAAGAGCACCAAAGGGACACTGAAATAGCTGAATTATATTCCTAGATCTGTCATTCATCTGAGTTTGACTAACTCTCCTAGTCGCAACCCTGGACTTCAGTAGGGCCAAC
>NW_010140790.1:0-30382 GCF_000699245.1 Pterocles gutturalis
TTTCACTGTATTATTTTTCTCACTATTTTATCACTTTAAACAGAAGAAAAAATATGCTTTTTTTTTTTTTTTTTTAATTCTCTGTGTGGAGATCCTTGAGCTGTAGGTTTCTTTACGACAAAACACAGATACAAACCATTTAATGTACTAGGTCTGGTATTTGAATGAAAGTGAATTTTTTGGTTTCTGATTGTCCTTCAAATAAAAAAAAAAACAAAACCCAAACAAACACAAAAAACAAATGCCGCAACAACACAAAAAAACACGAACCAAAACAGAAACCACACAAAAAACCCACCCCCCCCAAAAACCCACCCAACTTATTTGAAAAACAATTAATTAAAAAACTAGATTTTCAGATGATACCGAGGACCAGATTTGCAGACTAACCTTTTCTTTTGGTTTAAATTTTTACCACTTGCAGCAGATTTTAGCAATGTATTTTCCTGCAGATGCTTCAGGAATATTAAACAATATTTCTACAACCCAAGTTTAAATGCTTTTTTTAATGTGCTATTAATTTTGCTTTTAATTACTTTAAAGAAAATTCTCAGGTTCAATAATCTTGATATCAAAATAAATTTTACACGTAGTTCTTCTAAATGCTTTGCCGATCTATTTGTGCTCAAACTTTGGGAGTGAGCCGTTTTAAGATGCTGGTTTGATGCTCTCTGTGACCTGGTGCTTTCTCTAGTAAGATGAAGACTAAGATTTTTCTGTTCCTTTACTAATGATTGTCATCATGTAATGAGTTTTGGCCACAGCTGTTTGTAGGTTAAAGACTTCAGTTTCTTAGTACTGAGAGAATCTGTTTGCTGATAGACTTGTTTTTACTTTTCTTCCTACACTTTAAATTGGTACTATATCTAAAGGTGTGCAACGCCTGCACTTCTTATGGTGCCAGTTCTTTTACTTCCAAGTGTATTGGTAGTTATGCTTTAAATAGATGTGATGTGTTTATAAGTTTGAATTGTCTTATTTTGTGCCAGTGCATGCCACAGTGAAAATTAGGTGCCTTTGTTTGAGACAAAATGAAAAGTTAGTATCTCCCTCTAGGCGTTTTTCAAATATGAGTTGCCAAAAACATCCCCTCACTGAATCTCAGTTAACCTCTATTCCAGCCTTTTATTAGATTTGTCTTTGTGCTTTTAAGAGAGCTGTTAAATTTGGAGTTAAATGCATTCACTTAAGTTATGTGCTCAGTCAAATGTTGTCTCTTAACGTCATTGCAGACTTGCAGCTTTCTTGTGTGATAGGATCACAAAGGAAGACACACAATAGAGACAAACATTTTTTGGTAGTGACAGTTGAGAAATGCTCGTGTCTCAGAGCATGCTGCAGTCTTACTGCTTCTGTGACTTAGTGGCCAAGCCATAGCTCTTACTACGGAATTTACCTTGACTTCTCAAAAAATTAAATCCTAGACTAGAATGTGGATCATTATGCTGGCTTCTGACATTTATACTTGCATGAGATTACCTGATTGAAGTGCATTGAAGCAAGCTGTTTTGTCGTTTTGCGTTTTTGGGTTTTGGTAGGCTTGGGGGTGATGTTTGTTGGTTTGTTTTAGGGGATTGAGTTGGGTTTTTGCAGGATTTTTTGGTTAATATTTAAGAGGTTTGAGGTGCAGTCCTTGCAGGGATTGTATGCTACCATGAGCTCTGTCACAGATGATAAAATGAACCTCTCAGACCTTGACTGCCTGGAAGCGTTCTGCCTTCCTGACCACTTCTTCCTTTTTTTTTTTTTTTTTTTTTTTCTTTTTTTTTTTTTGTGTGTGTGTGTGCGTCTGGTTAACATTTTTCCTCTTGTCACATTATCACACTGAACAAATGTGTAGATGTAGCACAAAAAGCCGGAGCTTCCAGACAACAATGTTCCTCTGCTTTCTGTAGGCAACCAGGAATAAGAGGAAAGATTATTGCAATAGCTTGTGCATTCCAACTTTCCTTCTCCTGCAGCTTAAGATTTTTCTTAGATTGACTCTTCTAGTTTCTGGTAATTGAATACTGATCTCATAATAAATTTAGAAAGTGTTGAATCTTAGGAATTAGGTTTATATGACTAATTTAGGATTTGGTTCTCTCTCACGTAGATTCTGGTCAGTCATAATCTCTTACCTCCCTGAGCTTTTTCACAACTAATTCTACGATTTAAAATAATAACCTTGTAGTAAGAGGCCCACGAGTGTCTAATTATTGGGAAGTCATTTGAGCTGCCTACTGCACAGGGAAGAAATGCAAAGAAATCTCACTTATGGACCGTTAAAATTCTTCATGGCTGTTATTTCTGATTTGCAGTAAAATCTTTAAATCTGAAAATCCTTGTTCTTCCGTTAAACATATATTCCTGTTTGCTGCATCAGCAATCCTTGAGGTCAACAGCAACGTGCTGTTTTTTCCAGCTACCTGTTTAAGGTTTGCTGATGATCTGTTTCTGTAAGTCCATTCTCATTATATAACTGAGGACACAGATATCTGAACGTGATGAATTTCCCAGAAATGTGGTATTACCCTGGAGATGTGGTCACATGCAGCTTCCTGGCCTTCTCTCTGGGGCGGGGGGAGAGGGGTGGAAAGTGAAGCAAATACTTAATGCATAGTAAAGTGGCCATGGTTCAACATAGACATAAAGTGAAATAATGTGTGATTTCCTTAAGTAGGGAACATAAATCACATAACAGATGTCATTTTATGGCAGCTGCACCAATGGGAATGAGTTTCAGCCCTGTATCTTACGTTTTGGCTTTGGATCTCGATGTGTAAACAGGATTTGTGCGCAATGAGACACCAACACACTGAAATTCATAGAATTGCAAAATTGTGTGTCTTGGAAGAGACCCCCAGAGGCCTCCAATCCAATCTGCTCTGCGCAGTCCCATTAGAGTAGGTTGCTCAAGGCCTGTGTCTAGTCAAGTGTTGACTATGTCTAAAGATTTGTGAGTATGTCATTCTGGTTTCTTCAACACTGTTGGTTTTCAGGGGAAGAATTTCTCTGAATAATAAAACCTGCATCAGGGAGAGCTCCATAATCAGTGCCCTGCGTCAAGTCTGTTCAAGTGTAACTCATTAGGAAAACAGGTTTTCTTTAGAAATGAGACTGCTGTTATTACAGTGCGTTACACTTCTAGGCATCCAGGGTTCAGCAATGGAAAAGTTCTTACTCCTGGATACTATTTTGGTGGCTACAGAAAGAGAGTAAATGTTTGCTAAGGTGCTGTAAGAATCACTACCATCCCCTGGTCTAAGCGACGGCCAAGGAACTGACTAGCTGGTGGGGCTGAGCTCTCTGCTGGGCCACAGCTGCTTCTGACCACTGCATGAAAGCTGTCCTCCTTGCTACCTTCTTTGCCTCCCAAATGTTTCACATTCAGGCATTACCAAGTTTGCATCTTATGTTATAGTCACACTACTGACAGCACATGTTAGCTGACAAAAAGCTGTCCTATATTGCAGCAAAGTTAATTGATGGTGTAACAAATGCTTGATATAAACTGACAAAATTTGTTGCTTTCTTTTTTCCTGTTTTTGCTGGTGAGTGGATATATGATTCTAAATTCTTAAAAGTTTATCTCAGAGTGCCTCTGACTTTCACCTCTTGAACCTGCATTGCCTTCTGTTTGTAACATGAAAATTAGTTGCCATGGAAATGATTGCAGCAGGAACAGAAGATCTCTTAAACAAGGGTTGTAAAAAAGATTGCATATATAAGCAGATGGGCTTAGCAGTAAGCAAGGAAGAAAAATCACTTAAAATCATCTAAGGTGTAAGGAGTAGGGGGATTTGTTTTTTAAAAAGTCTGTCTGTATTTTAATTTGTGTACCAGCATCATCTTAAACCCTTGCCGCTTTCCTAGAGCACTGTATGTGTGTAAGGGTTTTCCTGACATCATAATTTATACAGAAGTGTATCCTTAGTATATGTGGGGACCGAGTACCAGGTTTAGTGAGACACGTGGTAGAACGAGCTCCAGCAGGTGAACAAAGGCCCTTGTGTGAAACAGGTGTAAGAAGAAAGGTTCAGGTGGTTCCTTTGCTGGTCCAAAAAATGCTGCAGCCCATACTCCCCAAATGCTGTGTAACAATAGTGTCTACCTGAAGATTGTGGTGATCATATCCCAGAGGCTGGTTCTGCTTTGCTATATTTGTAGGTTTTTTCTTTGTCTTAATAAGGATCTGACCTGAGATATTTTAGGGATAATTCTTTTGATTTGGATAAGAATAGAACAAAAAATATGTGGTGGGATTGTCAGTCTTAAGCTGTGATGGCTTTCAGTCACAGCATTGACACAAAGATTCTCCTAGACCCAGCGGAAAAATCAAATGCAATTTTCATTATGGAGGATTACAGTTTTTCTATCTGCATATCTACATCTGTAGTGATGGGAAGCTGACAGTCTCCTCATACATGATGTTAGGGGAATGCTCAGGAGATTCAGCTGTGGTATGATTGGTGATAAGGAAATTCTCAGGGCAAAGTAAATTTCATATAAAGTAGGGGACAGTATTTAGCTCTGTAATTCTTTTTCCTAGGTATAGTATAAGTCTGAAAATTTAAAAGGGTATTTATAGATGCCCATTTTGTTTGTCACTATGGAAAGAAATGGGGAATTCGATCTGTGTGCTTGCACAGTTACCATGTTGAAAGGCACAATGACGAATCAGAACATATAGTTGTCTGCAAGGTATCTGCAAACATCACATGCCATCTGGTTTGAGTTCTTATCAAAAACAAACCTTGTTTCACCATATCTTTTGACCTGGCTTTGACCTTTTCTCATGCAGTTATCACTTATAATGGCAATTGCAAAGCTTCACAGTATCTCCTAGGTAAAACAGTATGGCTCCACCCATAGCCTAGGAAGGATGGGCTTTTTTGATATGATACAGAATATACTACACTGTCATTACAGAGCTGCTGTCCTGCCATGCTGTGGCATTGGCCTTTGCTGGCAAAGTATTAATCTAATTAAATACCTCAGAAAGATTTGCATGTACAGTCACTGGAATAAAAGAATACTAAAAAAAATCCCCTTAACATTTAGTTCAGACCATTCTTTTGTTTGCTTTCTATGAATATTTTAGTGTATGAAAAAAGTCAGTACAGAGCATGGGATTTATGTACATGGAGAATATTTGCCAAAATCACATTATGAATTTATACAGATGTGTATTTAATCAGAAGGCTTAAATTTTAATGGACATGCTCATAAGTATAGAAAAAACAATACAATGCACAATACAAGTTAAATGACAATGCTTGATTTTTGCCTTATATACTCAAGATGAAGGGCTCAACAATAATCCAGTCATGGGAGATTATTTGTAGGAATGGTTCTGCAAATAATTAAACTATCAAATATTAGAATATTTTAAACTGATGAAGGCCAACTATGACTAGAAAAAGAATTTGATACAAATGACTTGTTCTAACTGGGAACTTCCACAGCAATGGTCAATGTCATCAGAGTCAATTACCGTCTTATACTTAGCCATTGCTCTAAATTTACAATGAACTTAAGCCCAACTACCACATCTCCATCTCTCTTTATTGTTTGGTAGTAAATATTATTTTCTAAATAAATTTTTGTTTCAGCACAACTAATTAATTCAAAACTCAGTCAAATCTTAATCTTCAGTAGGGCTCTGTCATTTTACTAAATTTTACTTTTTCTTTCAACAATTTTTTTTTGTTACTTGTGTGTTCCTTTGTGTGGCTGGTGCCTTCAAAGAGACGGGGGGTGCTTGGGTTCTTTTGCTCTTTCATCAGGTGCTGTGAACAGGGAAATTAATAAGAAGTGCATCTTGTGATACCAACAAGACAGATGGGTAGGATAGTAATAGTTAGGAGTGGTGAAAAAAAATATTAGATATCAACATGTTTTCTGGGGAAAAAAAAGTTCTTAATGAGGATTAAACTCTTTTGTCAGGGCTTAGACTGCTAGTCTGAATTATCTGATGATAATGAATAAGAAGTGCACTATTAGATAAAATAATGTTCTGCTTAATTTTTTGATAAACTTTTATGTAGCCTACAGAAATACTTTCTTACATTGTAAAGGTGAACATTTTCTATTGCTTATATTTTAAGCATTATCACATTTTTATTATTGTCCAAACTGCTACAATGAATCTGCCATGTTTAAATATCTGGTAGTCAAAGCCTCATTTTTATCTGCCTTTTTTTTAACAAACTATATGAAGTTTTCAAAAGTATAAAAGTGTGATGTTTGTGCTGTTATTTCTCAACCTGTATCTGATATTTTTTGGGCACAGTTAAAAGCACTCCTTAAAGAAAAATATTCCACATGCTTCTCTTCTTAATTATGCACTTGCAGTATCACAGAAATCACAGTATTCATGGTGTCTTCATTGTTTTTATCTGATTATTGCACCTTCTAGCCCTCCTTCTTGAGCTGTAAAGAGCGAGCTTCCTACTGGTGCCTGCATCTAGCAGTCAAGTCTCCAGTGCTTGTTTTGCATACCATCAAATCTGTAAATACTTGAATCCCTTGAGCTGTGAGTTTATATTCTAGCATGAGAAAACTGAACATGTGAAATATATATTGTAGGAGCATACAGAGTGTAAATCAAGCTTGTGTTGCTGCTCCATGACAGTGTTCCTTCCTGGGTAAGTGATTTACACAATGCTCCCAAACGGTGCCCCACAGCTTTTGCTGGCATCAGTTGACACAAACATACCAATTTTGGTATACAAAACACTTTCTATCTGTGCAGTGAGGTTGAGATGAATGTACAGTACCCTGCAGGATCGAGTATTAAATGTTTTCAGCACTCTGCTGTTAATAGGGTTTCTAATTTAGTGGAGAGGAGTTCAGTACCTTTCCATTTTGGAAAAGGAAAGAAAGATTTCTAGGCTTTAAAAAAGCAGACCAAAATCTCAACAACTGCAAACAGGATGTCACTGTGGATGTTGGAGGCTATTTATTTTTATTTAAAAAAACCTAAACTCATAGACAATGTGGTTATCAGAAGATACAGTGTATATTCTCATTTGTCTCTTCTCTTGCATGGCAGTAACACAATACCTTAAACAAGAGATCATTTTATGAGACAGCTTTTCATAGGGGAAAGCTTTTTGCAAACTAAAATGGACATTTCAGGCTGACATGAGAATGTTTTGTTTTGCTTTATTCATGCATCTAGTCTTCATGCTCACTTGTTCACAGCAAACACGTTCCTTTCTCTCTTCATTAGAGAGCACCTACAACTGTGACCGTAAGCTTTGTGTTCTGCCTGACTTAAATGATCAGCTGGCACCTCCACAAGAAAGCCCAGCTGGAAAGGGTTTTTAACTTGACCTTCTTCCATTGATACCTGGACTCCCCGGCAAATAAGATCTCTGAGCACCGTGAGCTTTTGGCTTTTGTTTTTATCCTTAAATATATTTGATTTAAATTATTCAGGGTACTTGTTCTGTACTTGCTTAGATTACAAACCATTATTTCTACCATTTCCATACCTTCCTTTTTCCAGGCCTTCCCCAGATTGAAACAAGCATAATTTTCTTCTGGATGTTGGGTACAGCTAACAGTGCCCTGCAGTGCTTTCAGCCCTACAGGTTACATGAAACTGGCATTGGAAGGTCCATTCACAGCAGCTGGCTGTGGGTACTGTGGATTTATTTGGAGATTCAGGTACCAATGAAGGAGAGGTTTTTTTCTTCTGAACCATTTTTAACTTCTGCCTATGTACAAGAAGAACAGAAACATAGTTCCTGTGGTTTTCTAGATGCCCAAGCAAGATGCAATAATATTCAGCTAGAAATGTATTCATTCCTCTTGCTAGGAGGTAATTCCTAACCTCTTGCTAAAGGTCTGTGATTGATTTGCACAGTGCTGGTTTTCAGCATTGGCAGCTGTATTTTGGAAAGTGGTGATAAAAGGAATTGCTATTTTGCACCGTTTTTGGGTTTTGTCCAGCCTGACTCCAAAGTGAAACTAGAAACATGAGAAGTTATCCTAGAGAAAAAGATTTGGCCAGGTGACGAGGAGGACAGGTTACTATTTAAATAACTTGTGTGGTATACCAACAAGCATTTGCTGCTCATTTGACTTCCCGTCAAATATCCCACTATATTCCTCTGTTAGCCTCCCGCATTCAGTGAAGCTTTTTCTTTTCTCTCTCACAGTTAAGCTTTCAGTGTTTAGTATTCTTCATGCAACCTTTTCTAGCTGTCACAAGTTGGTTTGACTGCCTCTGTTTGTCTTTGCCCTGGCATAGATGAGAAGCACTTGCTATCACAACAGCTGAAAGGCATTTTAAGAAGTTGTTTCCTGAAGTTTTCTGCTGTGTGTTGATGTTTCTGAGCTGAGTACATGCCTGAATATATGCTAACTTGAATCTGATCTCAGAGAGTAATGAAGTTTTTTAGGCTGAAGAACTGGATTTGGGGATTAAAGACATATTAGGATCATGGCTTGAAAAAGAAGCAACAATGTTACAAAGCAAAAAAAAAAAAAAAAAAAAAAAACCCACACAAACCCAACAGTCTCTTGCAAACATAACATAAACCTGACAGATATCATGAAAATCAAGCTTGACACACCAAATCGTTTCAAGGGCACAGGTGTTGGAGTGAGTTTGCGTGAAACTTCAGCCTTTTCCTCAAAACAATGAAGGAAATTACTTTGTATTTAGCTTTTTTTTATCTATGGGATTACATTGGTGGTATTGAGCATGCATTATATAAAATGCTTTCACATCCAAGTTTTAAAAATGTAAAGAGTAAAAAGCTGAAGAGCTCAACAGAAAACCGTAAACTTCCAGTACTTGTGTATAACACTCTCAGCCACTAAAAGTTTCTGAAAGACTCACTAAACAAGTAAAGCCTATCTCCATCATCACAAAGCAAATATATAAAGCAAAACTGTGTTAAAAAGTATTTCACAGCCTACAAGTATGTGATTTAACTCTGATACAGTGCATTTCAAATAAAAGTGAAAATGTAGACTAAAATTGCAAGGATTTTAATTCAGGATCTGGAAACGAGTGGCAGCTTTCTATTAAGTATCTTGGAAGCCTAAACAGCAGTGTGTTAACTTAAAATGGTTTTGACCATTAAAAAATATAGCTGCTTTTCATAACACATAATGTTTTCATTTCCTTTGTAAGTTGCTTATATTTTATAAGCCTGCATGAGTTTCAGTGAGATTTAGGAATCAGGCTACTAAATCACAAAAGTGTTGTGAAAGTATTATTTAAAAAAAAAAGACTAAAGAGTGCTGTGCTTGGACTTGTTAAAACTTTTTGTGTCTGAACATTTCAGTCCTGGAAACTGACCTATGTAGTCTCCATGCTTTGTGAAATCAAGGGGGTTATTTCCTGATCCTAAACACAGTGGGATCAGGATGTGAGTCTGCGAGGTTCCTGGGGCTGGACCAATGCTTGCTGCTTGGTTCTAACAAAACTGGACTATTTAAATAATGAATAACAAATAATAAAAATGTTAAAAGCTGACAGAATATTTGATCCTTGGGGTTTTATGACGTATGAAAAAAAGGATTGGAAATTAAACTGTAAGTCTACCACCATTTAATCCAACTAGAGAGGAAGGAGACAGAAGGGAGGGCAGGTAGCTCAGTAATCAACAGGTGCTAAGAGTGAGCACAGATGCTCAGGGATAGGTTTTTTGTTTTGTTTTTATCGTGATGTAGAAGGTGCTGTCACAGTTTTGTGAGATGACTTCTACTGAATTCCTGGTGGGAAACCCTCTTAGGACCATAGCTGCTTACACAGAAAGTGTTGTGTACCTCTACCACACTGCTCCCCATACCTCACATGGCAGAACAAATAAATACTTTTGCTTTTGTGTAACAAGATACAAGCAAGCCAGCAAGCTGGTATTTTTTTTTTTTTTGTGAGGAGAGCATTCTGATTGCTTTCTTCTGTGTTTGTCTTGTGTATCCCTGCCGTCTCAGCTGTGATAGTGACTCTGACCCCCAGTCCACTCACAGAAGAGGTGCTTCTCTAGGCCAGTCTCTTGTGCACCCTGTAACAATCTGTCTGCAGGGGTGAGAAAGGAATTCATTCTCTGTTCCTGTTCTGACTGGTCAAAGCTCTTGACAAGATGTCAGTGCTTACTGCAATAGCAGTTCTTAGCCTTTTTGTGATTTGAATATCTTACTTGGAAAAGAGCCCAAAGCTTGTTGAAATAACACAGACTCTGAAAGAGCCTTAAGACCAATCAGTAAATTGTTTTGGCTTTGAAAAATGGCCTTTTATTCTGTGACCTCTGGTCAGTGAAAGCTGTGGTGCCCTTGCATCTCTGCCACTGTCCAGCTGTATTTTGGGTTTGCTTTGGTGCTTTCACAAGGAAACTATAGCCTTAGCTCTGCCTGTGACAGTCATCATTTGAAGTTTCACCAGATTTCAGTGACTCCAGTGGTGTTTCTTCCTTCCTACAGCAGTGGATTATGAGGGAATGAGGAACCTTTGGCTAGACACTTGCTCCACTAGTCGAGGATGGCAGCTCTGGAGGAGCTGTCATCAGCAGACTCTATCTCTTTCTCATTAGGTATTTCCTTGCTCTGTGAATGAGTACTCTATGAGCTGAGGAGCTACACAGTTCAAAATTAATATATCTAATTACAGTCTCAACATTTCAACCATTCTAGAAAAGTCTAAGAAGGGAGTACAGCTGGGAAAAATTGCTGCAAACATATATGAGTGTTTAAAAGGATGACAGTGATTTCACGGACAACTTACTGTACCAGATGTGTCTCTTGACACAAGATGAAGGGGAACTTCTCAAAGTATCTTAAGTCAAAGTATGATATATAGCCTGTTATGTTTTATGCTATATGATCATAATGTGTGCTTTGTGATATGACAGTAAATAACATATGTCCTATATTCTTAAAATGCAGTTGTGTAGGCCTTACGGAGGATACTGCAACAGCCTCAACTCCTGCTATTGCTCAGCACTGTTTGGCTGGAGTGCACTGTAAGAAGATTAATTAAAGAGATTAAAAAAATAATTTTGTTTATTCTCCTAATACAAAGACCACATGAAAATCTCACTCAGGAAAAAAAAAATAATCATTTCCCTGAGCATAACCTTATGAGGGTGACTCATTTTAGACATTCCATCGTTTAGGGAACTATGGTGTCCGTAGGGCCTGTTGGTAGTGTCTATTCAAACAGCAACAGAAATGCGTTTCTTCTCTTGGTTAGACACTCCAATGAGTTCAGTTCTGCAGGCAGAAATGTCTTTTACTCTAAATATTTTTTTATACCCAGTCAAAACGTATTATGCAAATAGTTCACTTCATAAAAACATAAGAAATATTTGTGTAGGTTTTTTTTAAACAGCCCAAAACATGGTAGTTCAGGAAGCTAGTGTAATTTTAAGAGCTTAAGAAGAAGCAGCTTCAGTATAATAGGATCTGGGTTTTATGCAAATAAAACCATTATGCCCATTACTAGAGCATAACAAAGTAGAAAGACCTCTGCACTTATGGGTAATATGACAAGTGCTTTATTTATTATAACTCTTAGAATTTTCTCTTGGCATTTTCTTGAAGTATCATGTGGTCTCGAAAAGGCAGAGTTTTATATTGCTGAGAAGAGCTCTCAATATATCAATAAGATGCTGAACAAATTTATTGTGCAAAACAAATGTTCTTCTGTGATTTTGTTTTGTTGCCTTTTAGCTCTCCTGCAGTTTAATATAGCCTTGACATTATGAAGGATCACATTTCAATATATATGGTTAATATAAACATGGAAGATAAGAAAGTTCTTTGTATGATTAAACTGATCTTAAACTTTGCAAGTACAGTGTGTCTAAAGTCAACAAAAAATGACTTGCCACACGTCGGTCAAACTGCACAGTCCTCCATTCCTCCAGGCTGTGGACTATGAGTTTTCTAAAGGTCTGTTCAGATGCCCCAATAACCTGAACATCTCAGTCTTCAAGTCTATTTATCGTTTTATCACTCAGATATTTGCATTCTGCAGCCGGGGTCCTAAGGCATAGAAACGCTGAGTGAGTCTCCAGAAGAGCAGATATGATCATTGGCCCCAGAAAGCTAAGAGAATACCCTGACTGTTGTTCACCCTTCATTTCTAGGAAGTCTGGCTTGTGTGTTCAGCGATACTGTGCTTTCGTTAATTCAGTTCCTTCCAGTTACACTAAGGAAAGTACAAAACAGCTTCAGACTAAGGTGTGCCTGAAGTTTGTCTACAAAAGACTGCATTATAGGGAGTCTAAGGACTAGAATCTGCAATCAGATTTGTAGAGATTAGGACGGATGGCCTGAAATTCTTCCCTGAACCCACTCATTCACTTTGGGCATCAGTTGATTGCTAAATTAGAGGGACTCCCAACATTCACACTGGAAAAAATTGTGTTCCCATTTCCTCTCTGCCCTACTTTTCATTCATGTTCTGATTTAAAATCAAAGAGTGATCAAGTATTTCTTAACATCACACTTTTAATGCATCCTTGTATTTATGTATACGTATAAACTTACATATATAGAATTCAGTTAAAATGGTCATTGAAAGCACCATCTCATAAGAATTAAACCCTTAAACAGTAGTCTTACATGCCTGTAAAAAATAAGTAGTTGCTAGGCTCATTTCCAAGGCCAAATTCAATACATAAAATTAGCAGGGTGCAATCAATCTTTGCTCTATGAACTTGAATATGTGTTATTTGATCTCTGTCCTGTATTGTTGCTGTACTCTTTTGTCTAAATAGACATGAGTTACAGTGCATTGGCATTGCAATGACCAGTAAAGGGACTCATTTGTGTCACTGCAGCTCTTAAAAACTTTTTTCATAAAAATGATTATTAATCTGTTTTGTGAAAAATAAAAAGTCCATCCACCTCAGTTATTCAAAGCTTATGGTAGACAGTGACAACGTCAGTAGCTAAAGATGTCTCATTTTTGTGGTAGTGCTTTTCTTGCTGTGTCAAAGGTTATAAAAAATAAAAACATGGATTTTAGGTAAAGCACACACTAAAACCTGCTTACTTTTGCTGACAGTATTATTTGCTCTACTAGAAAATTAAAAGTAAGTAAACCTACATTCTCTTTTGTTCCCCACTCTAGCCAGGTAAGTTCCACTCACCACAACCAGTAGCAGCAGGAGATAGAGAAAATTGTCAAGTGTTCTAGCAAAATGGGAACAGATAATGTGTTCTTATGCATTTCCAGGATAACATGGTGTACCCTAGGAAAAAGGGAATAGTCCAGCTATGCTTCTGTCAGTCACAGAGGGAGTATCGGTTTACAGATGTTTGAACTTCTTGCAGTTATTTCAACTATGAGTCTACTTAGTCTTGTCAATCAGTACAAGTCCAAGCTTATTCTCTTCTCTAACAGGTTAGTGCTGGGGTTGCTATGCCAGTCATTTATGTTTAAATGAGGCTACTTGCAAGAGAAGACGTCATGCTTTTCAGAAGTGGATGTGACTATTGGGAGCTAGATGCCACAGCACTAAACACCTGTTGGGTGCAACTTTCCCATTTCAAATAAACTCATTAACACTACCCGGCAGTTAAGATTGTAATGTATTTTGCTTCACGTTTTGTGTGCAATACATAAAAATGTGATGCCAGCTCCTTGAAGGCATTGTACAGCTGCCAGGCTGGCCTGTCTCCTTGTCCTTATTTGCCACTGGGGGGGATTTGTTAGCAACACCTTCGTAAAGACCTTGGAAAATCCAAACCTCTCATGACTTTATTTATGCTGACCTAAACACAGGGCAATTGTAGAAATGTATGGACAAAGCACTTCAAGGGACCTTGTCAGCAAACTGCCAGCTGTGTATGGTAGGACATCCAATAACCGATGGGTCTCATCAAGTAGTCTTCATGCAAATGTGTGAATTCACTAAATGGCCCTTGAGCTCAATACACTTTCCCTCAGTGAAAAATGCTGTAAGCAGAAGTACTTAGATCTACCTTTACTACTGCAATAAGCAGAAATCCAGATATTGTGTGTAATTAAATGTAGATAGCTATGTTAATGAAATGTGCAGATTGTGCTATCAAGGGTTCATGTGTATAAGTGGGTTCTGCTATTCTGTGTGACCTGATAGAGCCTGGAAAACCAAGTTTGGCCTCATAGAGTAGAAAAAAACTGTAATTAAATTTAGAGAAATTTCTGGACCCATCAGCTTTTGAGACAAACTCCTAACAGGTCAAGGCATTTGTACTTGGAAAATTCAATCGAGAGCACCCAAAGTCTGCTTAATATTTGTACAAAGTTCTTTTTTCACATTTCAGTAACTCAGTTTAATACTTCATTGACTTACATCTCAAAGGATTTGCATCCACATCATGGCATTGAAAGAATTTCCCTGCACAAACAATGAACCATCAGACAGGAAATTTGTCTTTTAAGTCACCTGTTCACGTAGAAAGTGGCATGTGATTGCCACCCAGAGGCTGTTTGACCTTTGTGAATTAAATTGTGCTCCTCTAGGTTAGAAAACTCTGTGCAATAAATAGCAACATCAGCCAAAAGCTACTTATGCTGTAGAGAGAATGACCCATCTTTTTCTCTCCTGCTTACTCAGCCACTCCTGTGGGGAGGTTTAAGTCCTCGTGCTGGCCAACTTGAATCTAGACTATATATAGAAGGGATTTCTCTATTTCCACATTTCCAGTCTCAGCACTAGACTTCAAAACAATTATTTTGGCACTTGTGTAGGGACAAACCCAGGGAATGGTGAAAGGAGTGCTGAGTCTTTAAGAATCAACTGACTAAGTACTTTAGCGTGGGGTCCACTTGGATTACATAGACTTGTTTTTATAGACTCATGAGTGCTACTTGCTCTGTAAATTATTAAACATTATAAATTATAAACATTAGGACCAGTTTGTTTGGAGATCATGTTGCTCTTGATTAGTTTCTTCAAAACATCCTCCAACAGTATAATGAACATGCATTCTGGGAAACGACACAGCAAAATTGCTATGGTGTATCAGCATGAGTTATTTTCTTAATGCTGTCTAACCAAGAACTCCACAGGTATGGGGGAAATGTTTTCTGTTACTAAGAGCTGGACTAGAATGAAGCCAGGAAAAGGATGACAGATGCCTGATAGTAAGTGGAGTTTTAACAAGACAATGGAACTATGCGGATTTAGTTGTTTATATTAACATATGCAGAACTAGAATAGACTTATTAGCTCAAATGAGGGTCCCATCGAATCATATATCCTGTCACTGACAGTAACCTTGACCTACGCTGGATTCCAGTGTGTGCAATGCTGTGGTGGGACTGGAATAACGCGCCAGCAGAAATGCCTGCACCCAAGGCTGCGGGAGATGAGAGCCTGACTCCTTGCAGAACTGACTTCTAACTCTTCTTAATATAACTGTGCAGATCTATGTTGGGGGGGCTGCAGAGGAAGGAAGAGGTTAACAATTCAGAAATTTAAAATTTGAGAGAGGAAAGTAATTAAGCACTATCAGCTGGATATTGTTATAGCCCAGGATTTGGGAGAATGAACAGCAACAGAAAGGTTCATTTCTTTTTTTTATTTTTTTGATCAGTCCCTTGTCCAGCAACACAAAGTTATAAATATATAAAGACACTCTCTGTTCCTACTTATTATGAAAATACAATGTTGAACCATAGTAACTTTTTTCTAGGAAAAATATAATTTAAGCCAGAACTTTATACCTCTTCACAAAGACAAATACTTTTTTTTTTTTTTTTAAATAGAAGGGAATCATTAATAGAGATCATTAACACAGATGTAGTTTTGTGATTAAACTTTTTCAAACTATCAGAAAAATATCAATTAGATTTCAAGTAGCCTCTTGACAGTATTTATTCCTGAGAGATTATACACTTAACTAGCCTGGCCTGGGATACAGTACCTTGGTGTCTTAGTTGCTGAATGTGCTCATACTGTTTGCTAAAACCAAAGGATCAGCTTTGACAAAATATGAATTCTTTCTGTCACCTACAGTATGTATAGTTGGTTGTGAGCGAATGGAATTCCTACTCTGCTTTATAACACAAAATAGTTATAGGCAAATCTGTTAGAATTTCCTTGTACTTGCAGCTCCCAAGTAATTCCCCTTACAAGATGATGGGTTTAGTTGTCTTGTAGCATACTTCTGTTAGGCATATTCCTCTGCCTAAATTTCCAGATTAATGTAAATAAAAATGACTCAACCCTATTGCTTAAATAAGATAGGGTGAAATATGTTGTTGTGCTATATAATTTCTTACAACCATTTAATTGAGAATCCCCAGTGTTTTGAAACAGAGACTGAAAAATTGGCAGGAGGCTAATCTACCGTCACAGCTATGCCTAGTCTTGGCCTGATGACAAGGCTGAAAAACATCTTCCAAATACTCAGTGGAGGCTTGTCAGAATTTGATTAATTCTCTGAGAATGTGTTCTTCCATGTGGGGCTGTTGGGGCTTTTTTTAAATGTTTCTGTAAGTGCTGGTCCTGCCAGCCAGGGCTGCTCTTGGACCAGGCACTGGAACAGAGAGGCAGCTGAGTGGCAGTGATGGTAATCTGGCCACCTTGTGCAGCCAGAAGGCAGGCAGTATGTGTTAGACAAGACAGCCCATCTGGGTACAGGAATAGCAGAAAACCAGTGCCCTTAGACTGGGAATGGGGCAATGGTACAGAGAAGCTGGGAGAGCTACAAGTTTAAGAGAAAACAAAACTTTTTTTTTTCTGTCTTCCTCTTTAACTTTGTTCTGCATGAAGAACACATTCCTCTCCCTGCTATAAATTGCCACATTAACTAAAGGCATATGCTTTTGATCTAAAAATACTCTCTCAGAGATGACCAATGTTTATCCAACCTTAGTTCCATCTGATAAAATTGGTCTTTTTCCACTTAAAAAAACCTTCAGTAAATTAAACTCTCTGGGGTTTATGCATGTGAGGCCATCTTTTATGATTGTTTAATAAGCTTTTAATGGCAATGTACTTGTTTCATTGCAGCTGCACCCTTTTGCTCTGAATAGGCGTTATGCTGACAAAATCCTACTACCATAAACTGACAATAGAAGCAGCTTTTTCCTTTCACTGTGGTATATAGGAAAGGGATGGTGAAAAAGTTGCAATAAAGTAGCCAGTAGTTTTGTGTTGTTTGCCTAAGGTAGTACGAGAACTATACAAGCCTGATGACATGTAAATAAGTCTTCTTGAACAACAGCAATTACATCGCACTCTCTCTCCTTTGAACAGATCTAATGTTATGCTTGTAATTAGCAGTTTCTTGAAATGCCAGTGCATATTTGCAAAAAACATGCATTAATCAACCTTGCAGAATGATTTTTGTGGTGTTCATTATTATAACTGTTTCTGAGAGAAATTGACAGACTAGCTGGCTTTCTGAAGCCATAATTCTGAGGATATCTTGTGAGTAATGCCCACATGCTTAATACTATTCAGAGCTAGAATGTTTCTGTTTCCCCTAAGGTCCTGTTTATTTTTTTCAGATATAGCCTCGTGGAAGCAGAGGACTTGAAAGAAAGTCCAGAGCTATTTCAGTGATCTGGGTATTTAAATCTGATGTTTTGGTCTGACTGAACCTCCAGTTTGGGGAATTTGGAGACAGCAGAGTTGGCTGCTGGCTTACTGCCCAAAATACTGTGCCGGGTGGAGAGGCTGTTCCAGTTCATCACCCTGAATTGCTTCGGCTCTTTTTTTTCAGCTCCTCATAAAGTCGAGAAATATGCATGTACGTTTATAAGTTTACAGATGACTTGAGAAATTTCTGTTACTATCCTATTCAGATGAGAAAGTTATTCTGTTCTCTTTGGGTGGCTTTTTCTGGAGCATTCACTTCATGCTATTCCTCCATTACCTGAACTCAACGGTACCTGTAAATAAGTACTATCTTTTACATCAGCATTAGTATTTTCACCTTCAGAGTCCCTAGAGCAAAAGTGTGAGGAGATTTTGAAGGACCTGATGAGCTCTAGCAGCTGGGACTGTTCCTCCTCTCTATTGTGTTTTGCTGCTTCTCTACATTCCCTGCCTTGCTTGTTTAGCTGCCATTGCAGTAGCTGATAATCTGTTCAATAGCCTACAAAAAAATTGCCTCAATCTTGACTGATGATGGATGCACCACATCTATATAAAGGGAGAGAATACCACCAGAATATGACTGAGACTCTGTTAAAACTGAGATAACTGAATTTAAACATACGGGTATTGTAGACTGCTCACTTTTTGTGGAAACAAAAAGGCCAACCACTCAGGCTGAAACTGTGGGCCATGACCACATCATTTGCTTTAACATGACAAGCCTGACTTGGTCCAATACTGTCAGCATTCCACACTGTGTGACTGGTCAAAGCCTTGAATGTTCCTTTGGTTTTTATCTGTATGTATTCAGGCATGTTAGCACCAGAAATAGGTACCTGATGGGTGTATGGTACTCTACGATAAGATCTATATATGCTATGGCTCTAGATGGAAGAGATAGGAGAACTATGTTTCCCATAAGAGAAGCATCCTAGACTTTTAGCATCCCTACAGCCCTTGATAGAGATGAGTGGCACCCAGTGAGCAAGGAAAGAGATTCTCCACTTTGGCAAACAGGTTTTTTTTTCTATGTGCTTTTGCTCTGTTACGATGAAGGGTAACTCGTTTTGCATTTGATAAAACACAGCTTGGGATTTTAAATGTGGTGGTGTTTCCATCACACACAAGCTCTACCCATCTCCTTTGCTGACTGAAAAGTTGTTTTACTATGAGAAAAAACAGAGCCCAGAGTGGCAACTGGTGCACAAACTGACACATTCTTACCTTCTGCTGTGCTTTCATTTGTGATACAATACTCAGTTCATATAGAGCCATCAAAACACATGTAAGCCAGACTAAAACACTATAAAGCACTGTAATGTTTTTCACTCCCTCTGTTAGTCTATACTTATCACTACAGAACTTAAAAGCTATGTAATTATGTAATTCGAGAAGAAAATACTTAATCACATACATAATTCCTGCCACCAAAAATAGCAGTGTTTTTAAAATAACACCTTTGCAGAACCATTTTATCAAAATACAGGTTTCATTGATCTTACTTCTTTTACAACCTTAATTCAAAGTTGGGATTCTGTGTCTGAAAACCATTGCAGATGAAGGGCTTTTGTCCAAAGAAACATGCTTGATCAATACTAACACGTGATCGCATGCAACTACAGATATGAAATAAGGTTTCAAACCTACCCTGAGATATTTTAAAGGGATGTTTTCATAGTGTGTTGCTCTGTCCCAATAAATGAAGTGCATTTTAAAGTGTTTTCAGAAGTCATGAATTCACATGAGCTTTTAGAATTTTCTGTGTTCATGACCATAATAATTTAAATAATATTAAGGATGTTGTCTATTAGAACTGTGCATTAGCATTGAACTCATATTAAACAGGAACCAAAGCTTTATGCTCTCCTCTGACAAAATTATTTTCTAAGGGCAGATTCTGTTAACTCCACTCATGTCAGAGATGTTCATTGTCCTTGAGAAAACTATGAGGAGGCAGAGTAGACAATATGGTCTAAGTAAATTTCCAAGTCAAATTCTACCCAAATCTCACTTGCCCTTTTTCCACCACGGTTCTGAGGTTTCTCTGTAAAAATATAATTTTTCAGATTATGATGCTTCAAGTTTGGATTGAGACTATGATTTGACATGAAGCGATTCTATATTTTATCAATATTTCCAGAGAACAAACTTGTTGGAGAAGTAATGCTGATCCCAGTGTAAAATTCTGATCCTTTATAAGCCTTCATCTGTGAGTTTTCTCTAATCTTTGCTTTCCTCTAAACTAGCTTTAGTTCCAATAGTGCTTTTCTCACACAGTGTGAAATTTGTATTGCTGAAATCAAATGACTTGGCTCCTGATAAATAAATGGAATAGCTTAGGGGACAGTATGCACCACTGATGCCACCTATGTTTCCAGATAAACTTTTCAAGCTCTGAGTGCAACCTCTTTTAATACACTTATTTAAATTAAAAAGGAGTATGCTAGTTTTCCTAGGTTCCAAAACTAGTATACCTAGTTTTGGTATGACTGGAACATCGTGAGACTTCAGTGTGACTGTGAAGGTTTGATAAGCAAAACATTCAGAATTTAACTAGTGCTGTGGACTATTTTAGCTGGATTTCTTTGGGTTTTGCTTTCGCTTGTGGAGAAAAATAGCCTCCAAAAGTGATGTGTAACGAAAGAGTTAACTTGAGATTCATGGAAAATGAGGTAGATAGCTGGGATTAGCTTGCTGGTATGTACAGCTGAGGCTGGAAAATTAAGGTTCCAGATGACTAGTCAAGTTACATATAGCTAAATAGTGTTCACTCACTGCACCGAAAATTTCACATATTGAAGCTCTTTACTGCCACTGAAGCTGCAGAGAAATTGCAACTGTAAGGTAGTGCAGTTGCAATTAATTTGTAATTTAATTAATAAAAAAGACTGAGATTTAAGAATTTCCAATTACTACCTTGATGAGATTTTCTTTGTTGAATTGATAAAAGGTTTCCATCCTTTATTGATGAGGATTTCCCCATCAGAACTCTCAGAAGTGCAGCACTTGGGGACTGATTTGGGAGGGCAAGTGTTGGTTGCAAAAGATATGCCTAATGAGATCCTCAGTACCTTGGAGATGTTACAGAATTTTCAGATCAGACATCTACCTTGGTAATGAAACGGACTGCTCTTGTATTCAAGTTCTGTTTAGAGGAAAACCCCCAAGGAAATGTACCTTCTGGGAAACTCCCAGGCACATTGATGGCATTATTCTAGATAGAGACCTTAGTACTATCATGGAATTCAGTAACGACCGTAAGGTATGGACAAGTGTAGCTGGGAGGAATGTGAAATACTAGGGCCTGAGCAGTGAGGCCCTGAACCAAAGTTGACCTCTAGGTGAACCCCACAACCTAATAATGTACCTAATATGTATAATATTGGTCACATATGCAATGTATTGCCTTATGAATATATGCCAATTTATAAAATCATTTGTTGTAATGCTTATAGAGCATTGCTGTAACACTTGCTGTAAGATAGTAGTTGTGTAACAGTAGCCCCACTTGCCAAAGAGAGATAAATCTATCGCAAACCCTCAAAAAGACCTTTACGTGACACAAGGTAGCAGGGCGGTGGTGGGCGTTGTTTAAAGACGCATAATCAAAGACAACCAGATACCTTTACTTCTTCTTAAGTTTTTCACGGGTTCTGGCCAAGCACGGGAAAAAGTTAGCAAGGAAAAAAAACCCACACCAGATGTTTTTCGCAGCTTAAGATAGAAAGTTGTTTATTTAACTGTATAAAAGCGGGGACTGTTTGCAAGGAAATTTGGAAGCCTCCTCTGTACAGTGGACACACTGTATAGAGATTTCCCAATTGCCGGGATGAGTTCTTCAAATCCTTCACTGTAAACAGGCTCCCCAGCATCTGCAGATCTGGATGATGGTAATATAGGGCAATTGGTGATGTATCTTTCTTAATCACTGTCGCTAACTCCATGTAGTAACGATTAGGTGCATTACCTTATTTTGTGCTTGCTATAGTAGTTTGCTTGTTGTCTTGCTGCTTTACCTTGTCTTGCTTTATTTTCTCTGTACTATTTTCCTTATTACTTTATCATTTTGGACATAAGTAAAAAAAAATTTACTTTTTTTTGGTGCCTGTGTCTTCTGTGCTATCCCCATCGATTGGCAAAACAGAATGCCATTCCTGGCATCAGTTAATGCCTAAGAGCTTTGGCTTTGCACTGCAACGTTCTCTTACTTCTTTCTAGATCATGATTACATATTTAGATTGTATGAAATAAATGATTGGGAAGCACTATTTCCATACAGTCTTCTGTATGGCATAAGGGGACAATGACAGTAACAGAGACTATTCCCAAAATTCACAGCAAAGAGGCATATTACAAAGCTGAACATTGGCAAGTCTTTCTAAATCAAGGGGAACTGTCTATTTTGTGGATCTTGAAACACAGAAACAGTGCTTTGCTCCTTGTTCTTTTGAGCTTTCAATCTTTGATGTCAACTAAGAAGCTTTAGAATAAATTGTGTTACAATCTATTTTAGATAATAAATCAAAGTTTCATTCAAACACTGGTAATTGCTTAAAGCATTTTCAGTTCAACCACTAATACAAATGCGTGTATTCTGCTGGCTACCCTTAATGTTGAGTTCCCCATACTGAACTGATTTTTTCTTTTCATGTATATTGTTTTCTAGACTTGAACTTTATTGATTCAATTTTTCTGTCCCCAGGATCCTAAATGTTACTTTGGAATGAACTCTATTCAAAGCATGAATTTGAAAAGGGAGATGATCAATAGCAGAATACCACTGCTTAGTGAGGCTCACTGGCTACACCCAGAAATATCTCATTTTTATGTCAATAAAAACCCTGTGAATTAACTTATTCTCCCTCCAGGAACATTTGTTAGTTTAATCAAGATGTTTAAAATTTCAGTTACTGCTGACCTAACAAAATTATACAATACATCTCTACCTGTGGCATTTATATTTCCATAATGTTGCTCATGCAGTTTTGCAGAACAGTCTTTGTGTTGACTGAGAATTCAGCAACAGTGTCTCCATGCTGATGTATGGATGTGGTTCTAGAAATCTGTAGTTGCTATATTCCGTCATCTGCTGATTGTGTCAGGTAGCTTCGTTAAGCTTAAGCAAGGAAGAGAGTTAGTTTATTGGGAGAGTGAATTAATGTCAACTTGGATCCTTTTTCAGTTGTCTGTAGTGTTGGGCATTCTCTGTCACACACAGAGAATATAGTGCTCTTAGCTGACTGTAAACTGGATCTTCTCCATACAGTGCAGTATCAAATCTGTTCTGCAATGACACTTTCTGGAGGAACGTTTCATTTGTAGTTTTAATGATGTGCATCTATTACGGTCCTGATTATTTATCCTTCTTTGTTGTACGTGTGCACTGGCTGCACATTCTGGCACACATACTGCACATTCTCACTCTTTCTCAAATTTGAACCTTTGAAAAAGTTCTTCAACTCTTTTTCAGATTAAATGCATAGTCACATCTGTACTTCCTCTCCCCCCCTTGCCATTGATATTCTTATGCCCATTTCTGGATCATCTTGTATTTGTTTCTGCTTTTTGCCTGCATTTACATGGCCCCATGCTCCATGTAAAAAATAACCTTCCAGAGGATGAAAACTGCAGTGTTCTGTAAGCAACATATAAAGCATTTCTTAATCCATTAAACATTCAGCCTACAATGGCAATGTTCCACACTGCTTTTTTGGGCTTTCATGCTTTTATTTAAGATGTGCAGTGACACAGCAGGTGCTGTTCTCAGTACCGGTTGCTTATAGGAAAAACACTGTGAATGCTTACAACACTATAGCAAAGAATTTGGGTTCTTTTGCTGAAACAAAGATGTGGATCTCTTATCAGTTTTAGCATCGGTATTTTTCCAAAGGGAATTGGATTTAGTCTATACAGCTGGATTTTTATTTCCTCTAAGTTATCTGTGGCTGCAAAGACTCTTACAATCTCTTGGATACATGTTTTAGTGACGTGAAATTCTTTAGCTGAGGTGAGCTCCTGGGAGGAAAGCAACAGACAATTAATTCATGACCCTAAGTGGTAGTGTGTCTGGGAAAACTAAAGACTAATTGAGCTAAGCCATCACTTGACTGTTTATTTTCATAATGTAATTGTTCATTTCACAATGACTGTAGGCAATGTGATTAATATAAGCTGTGAGAGCAATCAAGCTGAAAGAAGATGGTAATGGACTACATGAGGGTATGCTTGTTCTCCGTCCGCTTATTTTGCTGCAGTTTTAAAAAGCTCTTCAGCTGAACTGTGGAATGTCCTGAAATTACTCTGACAGCCAGCAGATATATCAAGTTCAATCTATCGATAGGCATATTGCCATTGCTGGTAGTGTTTGAAGCAATAAAATACCTGCACAGATTTTGCTTTTTTGTTTGTTCTTTGGTTCTTTCCTCTGTATCATCCTGTATCATCTTCAGACCTAAACAATGTATAAATGCTCACTTGCCATTTGCAGTCCTGGTCTAATTCTTCAGTCAGGGAGACTCCTTTCCAGAAGACTCTTTCTTGCTTATTATTTCTCTCTTGCTTTTTATTTTGGCTCTGTAATATATCAACCATGCCACTCAAGATCCATTATTGCTCCATTTTCCCCTTTTCAAAAGCCATAAAAGCCCTTTGTCGTCGGCCTTATTTCCTGTATCTTTTTAAAGCAATGTGATGCTTTTCTGTACATGAACAAGGTGAGTCTGATTGAATGAGAAATTCTTTCATGTACTTGCCTGCATTAGACTTTTAAACTGCAGGGAAGAATTAAGCTATATATGCAGTGATGCTCTTATTAGATATTTAAAGTCCAGTTTGCTGGCAGCTGGCCTAGATAGTCCAATATTAGGTTGCTTCAGCAAACTGAAAAAGCATGACCTTGACATCTTTGCTTCTGTTAGTTTGAAATAAATTTGGTACCAGTCACTTGCAAGTGGAAAAAATACATTACAAAACTACAAGGGATTAACACAGAGTGAATTTTGGAGCTTGGATGTGCTTGTTTTGGAGCAGGTGGACTCAAAAATCTCCAGAGGAAAAGGTATTTTCTTTGGTTGAGTTTCTTATTTGTGGTCATTGTATGCTGATGAATTCTGCTTACAATCAGCTGAAAGATGCTTCACACATTTATATTTTAATTATTTTCTACATAAAAATTAGCCAAAGGCAGCATAAATATATTAGTATGCGCTGCCCAAAATACAAAATGAGTGCATAGCAATAAAGCTAGGCTTATTCACATTAAGATAAATAGCTCACATGCAGAAGAAGAAAGCTGTATCATCATTAACTTGTTTCATTTACACATACACAGAGACTGTGAGGTCTCAATCTGTTAAATCACCACAAGGCAGTACATAGAGGTGCCTTAGCCACAATGGATAAATTGAAAGCCCTTCTTTCCTTTTAAACCCTTTTTACATATAGCTGAAAGAATAAGCTCCTTATGGTACAATGGATAAACGTGGCCCCCCACTTGGTGTTCACATTCTAATAATTGCCTGAAGTAGAATCCTAAATGATGTATGTGTTGTTTGTACTAGATTGTAGTTATTTTTCCAGGTTTACAGTTTCTGTGACGATTTGATGCATACACCCAAATGCATTGACTGAGGATAAGTTTTCAAAATTTTGTGTTCTAAGTGATAAATTTGCCTCTGTGGGGCCTGCAATGCTTATTAATTGCATATACCATCAAGGAAGGAATGTCAATAAAGACACTATGAATTTCAGAGCATCCAGTAAATTAATTTCTATAGTTTTTTCCTCACAAAATAGCTTACATGAGAAAGATCCAAATCCTTTACCCTTTACTCATGAAACTGTAGCAAAGTCCAGTACTGAAAAATATCCTTTTGTGAACCAGAAGCAGAGGATGCTGGTACAGATTACTCAAATAAATTAAAAGGTGTCAGCATTGGTACCTCTGGTGTAACTCTTTCAGTGGGATTGGAAACAGAGAACTATGTCTAAGTAAGGTCCCACTGAAGACTGTGACATCACAATCATCTTAATGTGAATGTGCTGGAAAAGAGAAAACTGAACAAGTGGAAATTTGTCTGCCTTACACTGCTTTGGAGGCTTCCTCTATGGAATCTCCACCATATCTTAAAATGCAGTCTAGTTCCTTCCCTACATCTGCAGTTGGATAGTGGATTAAATATTTCACAGTTGAATGGAAGAAGTCATTAGGTCCATGCTGTGTTTCTGTTACTCTATGTGCCACCAAGTTCACTGTAATTAGTGGCCCTTGTACTCCAATTATCACAAGGGAACTACACGCACACATGCTCACCTCTGCTATTAACTCGACAGGTCTACATGTGCATTATGTCAGAAAAGCAAGTGAAATATGCTCCTGCAACAACACTCAGAAAGCTTATCCCTATTAACTCTGACTTCTCTATAAATTGTGGCTTTAGTTTTAGGTATAATACAGATAGGCAGAAGCAGGCTATTTTACATGCAGTGTTAACCCTGTGAAAACTGTATTGCCTTTCAGTTGTGTAAAGCTTCAAAGAGCCAGGTTGACAGAGACCAAAGCCTAACCATGAAAGCCTTAAGGCACATCCTTTATCTTCGATTCTTCTGCCTCTTTGCAGTGACCCTCACTGGGTCACTGTTGTTTCTGTAAGTATGGGTTGGTTTTATTTGTTATTTCTTTGGTGGTTTGGTGTCTTTTTTTTTTATAAAGAGATTTTTTTGTACCACTTAACACATTTATTTTTGCTGCTTCACCACCTTGTGAGATAATTTTTGTGACACCTCCTGAATTTTTAGATTCTGCTAGAAAATATCTTCCCTACAAAGTCAGTAACTGAATACATTTCTGGCATGAGTCTGTCTGCCTGTCCTGTTCGCCATCTGTCCTCATCTGTCCTTGATGCTTGCAGAATGGTCCCTACACTCACCCTGTCTTTTTGTAGAACAGCATTTGAATAAGCATTTTACTGAGCAGCATACTCTCTGACCAGTAGTAATAAAAGTATATGTAGTAAGGCATACTCTACAGTAAACGTATTTGAATTCCTCTTTGTGCAGACAACATAATCACTACTGTTGGTGGGTGGTGAGAAAGATGGACAGACACACATTTACACCTACTATCTCCTGGGTTTTTTAGGCTCTTAGTTTTGGAATTTCCTTCATGTTTCTTTTGGTAATCAACAGGTGTTGGCTGGATCTTTCTTTTTCAGTCTATCTCTTGTTGGTTTTACCACAAAATAATGCCATATTAATTATTTTACAAGGTATAAAAACTACAGATAAACCTGCAAACATAAGACACTAAATGATTTGAATTGACCGTCCTTAATGTGGCTGAAGTCTGCATGTCAGCATTTCAGAGCAACTCCTAATAAAGAACTGTTTAGTATCAGTGCAGTGTTACATGGGTTTCTACTGTTGCAAAAAATTCTTTACTAAGAAGAAACTAACAGCTGTCCAAGATAACCAAAAGGAAAGCCCTTAAGAAAGCCCAAGGTGGTTTTTTTGTTGTTGTTGTTGTTGTTTTTAATTTATTAAATTAATTCATTCCAAAATTTCAGGGTTTGTTCTGGAAGAGATTGCAGGGAAAATCCAAAATATAAAGAGGAAAATTATAAAAGGGAGACTGTAGGTTATGTGTACACAGTCTATACAGTCTGCAAGTCCTGGTTTTTGAGCCACAAGGTAGAGACTGCCTTTTTTCCGTGTTCTCTGCAATGTGTGAGTGTCTGGTGCTAAATTCCTTTTGTTCTGCCCCAGGTGTCTTCAGCAAGAATTTTCTCCCAAGTGCAGGAACTGCCTAACATGTATGCTGTGTGGATATTGGAGAATGAGGACTTGCAGAAAAATGGAGAATGAGCCTATTTTTTTTTTATGACTGTGTGTTAAATCCCAGCCATTTGTTTACCATAGTCACAGTTCTAGGGCATCTGAACAACTTTCAGGCAGAAGGAACAGATGTAATTAGGAGAAAAGGTGAATAGAGGCAAACACACAAGAAAAGGGAAACCAAAGGAAAGACTAAATCAACAGAGGCAGAATGACCCAGAATCTCTGGAATAGGGAGCAGGAAAGGATGACATATGGGGAGTTCATTGCTGATACTGGAGATGCTTCAGTGTAACATGCTTAACCTAAAGCAGTATCAAAATGGTCCACACCAATACAAATATTAAAACTGTGGAGGTAGGCATCGTCAGCCTTTCTGTGTTATGAGGGGAAAAAAAAAAAAAAAAAAAAAAAAAAAAAGAAAAAAGCTGCACTAAAAAAAAACCTGATGAAAGGAGGAGAGGGCTTGGGTTAACACAAAAGATTTTTAAAAAATTGAAGATGTTGTTGTTAGTCCTGATTTAGGATCCTGTTGACTATGCCAATTTGTTGTGAATGGGTGATTTAGATCGCTTAAGAATCGCCATCAAAGGTATTAGCAAAAGTGGTTTTAATATGATGCTGTAAATGTGTGACTTAACAAAGTTTGATGCCAAGGTTTACTCTGTTAATTACTGCATGAAAAAAACATGCAAAGGAAAACTGAGTTAGACTAGAGTTAGAATGATTCACAGAGAGACTGGAGACAAAGGGTAAAGAAGACCCTCCCGCTGAATCTCAAGGTTCAGTCTGGACCCCCTTGCTTTCTGAATTCCTTCTCAGAGAAGAGTCTAGGTGCAGCTGGATCCACACTTAGTCCCAAACTTGGTCAATGGTTTATGTCTAAATCATTATATATCCAAGGTTTATAATATTTCATTAGTATCGATCCAGCATGCAATCAAAGTTTCCAAGGCAAAATCGAAGTTACCGTACTACAAGGCTATGTGTGATATTGGCGCTTACCAAAGATCTGCCACTGGTGAAAGATCTCGTTGCTTCAAGGAGCACCCCTGAGAGGCCTCCCCGCTCAAGGGGAGATCATTGCCATGCAGCCATGCTGCCTAGCGGGGAGAGCTCAAAGGAGGCTTGCTTAGGCTGTCATATTTATGGAATAAAGTGGTTGGCTCATAGTCAAATTATATGTGATGGAAAAAGGATGCATGAGACTCCTCATACCCACTGAGACAGGGGGATTTAAAGTTAAAAGGGATCGATAGAATAACTAATTGAGAATAGCTGTTCGGACAGTATATGATTAACGTTTGCCGTGCTTGCGAAGACAGGATGAGAGGATCAAAGCTGTGATAATGAGGGAGGAACTGCTAACCCAAACGAGAGGAGAGCATACACCACCTGCAAGGCCGCGGAGACAGGGAGCCTCTAAACAAGATGGGAACCAGCCTGGTTCTTTGGACTGAGACCAAGAGACCAGGAGGTGAGAAGTTCAACTCCAATGAAGACTCATTTACTTCATCCTGTCGACCACCGGACAACCACCAGGGAGCACTACGCAGGCACAGAAGGACTCTTTTAGCTAATTATAATACGAAGCGGGGCTAGGCGGGGCTGGGTAATTAATATGAATAGATGGATTACGAAACTTAATGCATATGCAACATTTTGGGGAATAAATAGAGGGATAGGTTTTGCGAAAAGGTACGCATGTCTTTGGTGGGGTTATCCCCCATGCGTCTCAGCGCTGAATAAACTACATACCTACTTTACAACTTTCATGAGTTGTGGAGTCTTTCCGCTTCACCACAACCTTCTTTGTTCCTTGATAAATGAGTCTTGGAAAGCCGCCCGCTATTTTGATGTTAATTGCATGATCGGTATTCCAAGCTCATAGACATTGATGCTCACTGTGTCACTCTGCTCCTTCGTGGGTTTTCCGAGAACACATTGAAACTAGA
This sequence comes from Pterocles gutturalis, assembly GCF_000699245.1. NCBI lineage: Eukaryota > Metazoa > Chordata > Aves > Pterocliformes > Pteroclidae > Pterocles > Pterocles gutturalis. The sequence continues at coordinate 29,333 of NW_010140790.1, forward strand.
GGAGTTCATGGCCCGGATACAGCTCAGGCCTTTTCTCCTCTAGAGCCTGCATCAAACCACCACCAGCCTGGTCAAGGGGTCGAGTGGACCCATCACATAGGTCCACCCTGAGCATCATAAAATAGAAATAGGTTAGGAATTTTCTGTGAGTTTATTCTGAATATCTCTGGAAGAAGCAGTCAATAACAAATAATTCCCTATTTTTACTTTCTTATTTACAAGATTAAATGGCACAGTCATAGCTTTTTAAGGCAATCTATTTATGTATTAATATGTATTTTCTCTTTTCTAATGAAGACCTCTATTTGGGAAGGACCTTAAATGGAATCATTCCTCTGATGGGGGAAGGTCTAACAAAAATGATAATTACAAGCTGCTAGATCACAGTCTAAGTCTGTTAGCTACAGGTTTTTTTGTGCAGGATGTGTCCATAAATAACTGGGTTTGTAATTCTCAATTGATAAACATTTTGACATTTTGTGAAAGGAACTGTCTTGGTATTTGCTGAGAGAAACACTATATTGTCCTACAGGAAAAACTGAACAAATGGAGGTTGTCCTTATTTGCCTTTACAGCGTGATTTTGCTTGCCTGAGTAGCAGTTTCTCTGCTGGTTAATGGAGGGAAAACTATTTATTTAATTGGGTAATGCAGTTAACGTCGACCATCTAGAAAGAGAGCATCTCATTTCAGTAGTCAGTGCCTCTTCAAAACTCTCTCTTAAGAAGCTCTTGAAATTTATATGGGGGTGGTGCTAACCTTTTTTGCTACTAATTTTTCTGCTTATAGGAAACAATTCTGACAAAAATATTGTACAAATTAACTTTTAAGATAAAGAAAAATCCCAAGATATTTACTTCCTCTGTGATATTTATGCCCCTGTCTACGGATAGCAGTCTTTTGCATTCACATCTGATGAAGTGTGACACTTTTTATCTGATTCCCCTACCAAAAGAAAATTTGCTTCTTTTACCTCTTCCCTTCCCTTTTACACTACCTCTGGCTGAAAGGCAACAGCAATCTCACATTGTGGTGGGTTAGCCCTTGGCTC
>NW_010140791.1:0-5796 GCF_000699245.1 Pterocles gutturalis
AAACTCACAGAACAGAGATAAGTCTGATCGTCCCAGACCGAGAGCCAACCGAAGTGCAGGGGAGGGGGGAAGACCTTGGGAGAGCGATGCGGAGCCAGAAGAAAACTGAAAGCCACTGGAACCAGGAAGCGAAGGGCGATCTACCAGAAGGGTCCTCACCTATATACTGGGCATGACGTGTATGTTATGGAATAGATTATTGGTCACTCTGGTTCTCAATCTAGTAACCTAAGAACAAATCCTGGGCTAATAGCTGGGGCTGTGCCCTCCCAGCCCTCCTCACCCCACCCCCTCCCACCCTGTCTGTGGAGAGCAGAGAGGCTGAAGGTATCTGTCCTTGAAATCCTAGCAACAACTATAAACATTCCCTTCTTATCAACTTTTCTCCTGAGCATAAATCCAAAACACAGCCTCTTGCTAGCTAGAAAGTTAACTCTCTGCTTAACCCAGGACGAGGGACAAGGGAAAGACCTGCACCTGACTACTAGCAGTCGTTTGTGAGGGAAAGAACACTGCTTTGCATCTTTAAGAAATAACACAAATGGGTTGTCTTCTAGCTTTTCGATGAGGACTGAGAAAAAGCCAGATTAATAGAACAAAGAACAAGAGCTGCAGGACATACTGAGGTCTGTCCTTATTCTACTTCTTATACTAAAAACCCTATAAATGTCATTGCATTCAGTTTCAAGTCCCAGATCATTGTCAGGCATTGCTATATTGAGGAAAATTAAATAAAAAAATATTCTGTATATGGGACCTTGGATGTCTAATGCATTCAGGGAAAGGAGACAAAAATACCCAATTGCACAACCAATTTTTCCATCTTAAACCAACATGAAGTCATTTTCAACAAAGTAATTTGATTCATGTTTTTTGCATGAACATAAATTTCAAAGGATCTGTAGTTTCAGTTAGGTTGGGAGGATGGATCTTTCTGCAGAAATAAGGTGAAATAGATAAAATTTCTTTCCGGCATCTTGTGCTGAAGTGAGATTTACAGATTTATATTTTAGTTCTGATGGATAGATTATGTACAGGTGATATCAATGCCTCCAGAGAATAAAAGATATAATTTGTCTGATTTATATTGATTAATTTTATAATATAAATTGATTACTAGAACTTTTAATAGTATATCTGTGCTCATTAAAATATGATCCTCAGATTGTTATAAAATCCATAGCACTTGTATCAGGAATTGAAAATTCCTGTCCACATTGTCCTGATTCAAAGTCCGGGAGGTTTTGATGCGATCCCAAGAGTGAGATTAAGACCAAACAAGGTCAGATGCTGTATACCCGAACCAACTTTATTAACAACAACAAAATGTAAAAGCGATAGGAAAGAGAAAAAAAGTAGAAACTGAGCAAGAAGTCAAGATAGTTACCACACAAGTTCCAGCGATATTCCAACCATCCACAGGCCTTGGCCATGAATGCACACAGACTCACACACCCATGTTCACTCATACCTCCACTCCATGCACCCACACACACACACACAGCCCCCCCATTCACGTGCACTTTCCTGGGGCCTTTTATAGGCAGTGCCAGAGAAATTCCATTGGGCCAAGTGTCTCCATGGCAGTGGTGCATCCAACATGTTCAACATGCTCTCAAGCATGCCCATGGGGTATATGCCCTTGCTGGGTGCTCCCTCGTGGTGCACTGCACATGTCCCAGCACATGGTGGCAGTTGTAGTCGCTCATACATCCTCCCCACAGGGAGGCCTGACTGCACCACACTGATCTGGTTTCACCTTACACCACGCAACGTCAGTGGTGTATCTTCTTTGTGTACAGTTCGGTTTCCAAGCAAACTTCAGGACAAATATCCCACAATTCAGTCTCTCACACACATTTACTGCATATTTATACAATCACTCACTGAAGTAACACACAGGCCAGGCTTTTTATCTGTAATATCTGTAATATGTTGACATTTAATGATACTCTTTTCCCTTTATTTAAATAAAGGTGGGGAGATTAAGCCAGAAAGCATATATTGAAAAAAAGAGAAAGTGGTATAAAATAGCAAACATTAACTACTGTTGTAATCAGTAAACCCCAGTTCCCATTGAATTCAGGGGAACATGAGGAGACAGCTAGATCACTTCAGAATGTGTATATGCATGTGTGTGCTTTCGTATGTTGCTATCATCTACAAACCTAAAGGTACTTTTTCTGAGATTTCTACTGCCATCTTTCTTAGCAACATTTACTGGCTTTAAATGATCCCATTTATAACCCCAAAGAAAAATGCATCTATAAGTAGTGCTGCAGAACAAAGATCGTGATATACATTTCAGCATGTGTTTTCAAATCCTCTGACTGAAACTCGCAATCCTTTTACCAGCTTAGAACACTGATAGTAATTCTATTACCACTGCAATAGCCATCCCTCTCAAATTCTCCAGACACAATTACTGTGCACTATGCAAGATGAATACAAATTAACAGAAGAAAAAAACACCTTAGAAAAGAGAAAATCAGTGTGGGCTCAAATGCTCCTGCAGGGGATGCTCTTACACTCTCCAGTTTATCTGAATGAGCTTCCAGGAACAGTTAAAAAAAAACAGAGGGAGGGAAAAAAAGAAAATAAAAAAAGAATGAAAAATAAAGAAACCCAAAACATCAAGCAGTGTTCTGCATATGATTTTTCTTCTGCCCTTGGTAATTCATACCGATACAATTAAAATTTTAATTAACATTGTTATCTAGGATTTTTTTTTTTTTCATTGTACATAGCTATTCACTACTTTAAACAAAGCAGTCAGTGCTTAAATTTAGAGAAAAAAAATCTGTTGCGTTTCACTTTTTGGTCATTAAATGTTTCTATTTAAATTCATTCTAAACTATAGAGGAAGAATTTTAAGTATAAAGTGCTTTTTTTGTTGAATAAAATTCCTGATCTCTGCTACCTTTGCAAAAATGTACGTACACCATAAGCAACCTTTAACAAGAAAATAAGGTGAAAACAAAAATAGCAGCCTGGTTTAGCATTGGTATTTTTAACAGAAAACTAAGAAAAGCTGAAGACAACAGATGCATACAGTCTACCACTACCTCTGCTGGAAGCATATGCTGTGATGACAGCCTATCCTCGTTTCCACAGAAGAGAATGTAAAGGCAAACAATGCTACCTAATTTTTAAATTTTGTTAAAAAAAACATGCTGCTGTGGAGGAGTTGGGTAAAATGATTGTTGATTTTTAAGTCTTCTTATTTTGCCTTATTCGTCATATAGTTTTTGTAATGGGCTACCATCTATTTTTTGTATCTTTTGTAATGCATAGATCCTTACATGCCACCATGCTTTACAACTCTAAGAGCGTCTGTGCTACTCAATGAAATACAGATTGGTCTTTTGATACAGAGGAACTTTATCTACTGTTACAAATAGAGAAATAAAAGACATGGTTTTCAGTAACAGCTTCATTATTAAAAATATTTATTAAAAGTAAGAGACTCAGGACAGGAACTGCTCAACCAAGGTACTAAATTGGACTTTTTTTTTCATGTCTATTGAGGCAAGTACCCAGGCTATGATGACAAAATTTTCTTATGAAGTCTCTCAAAGACAGTTACCTCCTCCCATCTCAATCAGTTATTTAAGTGTTTACTTCAGGAGGGTCATTTTCTTAAATGCTTTATTTTACATGCAGTTTGTAGGCCCACATTAAATAGACTCTACCCTGCCCTGATGACCCTAAATAACAAACAAGCAGTACTTTTTTCTGTCATTATGAGACCACAAGTCTTATCTAGAGGTCTGCCAAGGTTATGTCACAGACCTACATCCCTTCACCACCCTCTCATTTTGCATTCTAGTTTGATTCTCTGTTATTAACTATTCCTCTTAAACTTAAGAAGCAGCTCAACAGTGGTCCTCTGACTGACCACATTAAACTTATTTGCTTCTCAAGTTTTTTTGGACAGCTAGTTTTCCTACTTTTCTTCTAAGAAAGGAAGGAAGGAAAGAAGAAAGGAAGGAAGGAAGAAAGGAAGGAAGGAAGGAAGGAAGGAAGGAAGGAAGGAAGGAAGATGCGTTTGCTCTGTTGTTGATTACAAAAGCTTCTGATGTGCTATAGAGTCCATTCTTATTTTATCTCAGCAAAGTCGAGCTATGCTGAGTTAGTCAAGACTATGTCAACAACACCTAGAAAAGTTAAGACTACCTGCTTTAAACTTTTCTCAAGATCTTTTCATTGATCTATTTCCTAACCAAGCTAAACAAGAGCTAAAGCCCTATTTTGTGAATCTTGATCTAGTCCTCAAAAGGGTGAAGATTGCCTGCTCTCAGAATGAACTGAAATATTTGCCTTCATATTCACTGATCTTTCAAGGATATATCGGAGACTGGAAGTGCTCAACATGATCATTTTTCATTATACGTTTAGGTGAAACTCTAATCATACTAAAACAAGTAGAAAAAAAATATTGGCCAAAGTTCAACTTTTTCTGAGTCTGACTTGATGCCATTTTGTATCAAATTACTCTTCTGTTCTGCTCTGTCCTTTGTAGTTCAAGCAAATTACCTAAGATGCCTATTAACTCTGTTGTTTAATGGAACAGTTTGAAAAATACATGTTTAGAAAAATTTTTATCATCAATTTAATATTTCTGAGGAGTACAATTGATTTCAATTTCTTAATACTTTTTCTTTTGACTACTGCGTGTAGTAAGGGTTAAACTTTTAGAAACAGTTTAGAAGACTTCCCTTTTTTAAAGGTGGTCAATTTCTCCCAAGTTAGTCTTATCACTGATTTTTAAAAACCAAACTATTCATGGTGATCTTTATCCTTTCCTATTTTACACTGCAAACTGTCTTAATAGATATGAGATTTTTTTTTGTGAGAGGAAAATTATTTCCTTGTTGTTCCAATTAAATTAAATGGTACATATGCCACCTAATATGCCACTACAGTAAAATTTGATGGAATATTTCTATCCTGTTTGGAACACAAACAGGTTTTATCAAATCCAGAAGACAGTGTTTAGGCAACAAGTTTACATGTCTTTTTTGAAAAGCATAAAACTTAGGTTAAAAATCTTATGGATAGAAATTTTTTCAAAGTCATTACTATAATGTAAAAACTATGATGTCTGAGCCTAATTTTTTTTTTTTATTTCCTATTTCCTACTTTATTACTATGAGGACCAAAATTTTGAAACACATAATACTGTATTATAAAGGAGATAGAGTTCATTGTTTTACATTTTAAAAGAAAAATGAACAAACTTTCTTCTATCAAACACCTGGATTTGGATCTTCTTTTTCTTCTTTCCTGAGGCTTTAAAATACCCTTTAACGTTAAAGTAACACAGGGGATTTCACGTTCTGACTGAGTAGTTCAAATATGGCCTTTCCAAAAAAAAAAAAAAAAATTTTAAAGTGTTGAGCAGAAAGTTTTCCTAATGGCGATAACCCATGATCATATCCATGTTAGCTACATTCTACACCTACGGGTGACAGAGAGAATCATAGAATTATAGAATCATAGAATCACTAAGGTTGGAAAAGACCTCAAGGATCATCAAGTCCAACCCAACACCACCTAACTCACTAAACCATGTCCCTAAGCACCACATCTACACGTTTCTTGAACACCTCCAGGGATGGTCCCTCCCCCACTTCCCTGGCCAGCCTGTTCCAATGCCTGATCACTCTTTCAGTGAAGAAATTTTTCCTAATATCCAGCCTAAACAGGATGCAGGGACATGGATTTGATGGAAGGACCACTTGCTGGATAAGGAACTGGCCGAAGAGCCACACTCAAAGAGTTGTGGTCAATGGT
>NW_010140792.1:0-1348 GCF_000699245.1 Pterocles gutturalis
AAATTGTTCTTATCTCAACCCATGAGTTTAATTTCCCTTTACCCCTTTGAATCTTTCCCCCATTCCTGGGAGGGGGAAGGGGAGAGGGTGAGCGAACGGCTTTTTGGTGTTTTGCCAGCCAGGGTATAACGACAACAATCATGCAATCACAGAACAGTTTGTGTTGGAACAGATCTTTAAAGGTCATCTATTCCAACCTGGCGTGCAATAAGCAGGGACATCTTCAATTATATCAGGTTTCTCAGGGCCTCAACCAACCTGACCTTGAATATTTCCAGGGATGATGCATCTACCACTTCTCTGGGTACCTGTTCCAGTGTTTCATCACCCTCATTTAAAAAATCTTCCTTCTACCTAGTCTGACTCTACTCTACCCTCTTTTAGTTTAAAACCATTACCCCTCGTCCTTTCACAACAGGACCTGTTAAGAAGTCTCTCCCCATCTCTGTTATAAGCCCCCTTTAAGTACTGAAAGGCTGCAATAAGGTCTCCCTGGAGCCTTCTCTTATGTTTCGCAGAGTAAGAGAAGTATTTTCACTTCTCTTACTCTGCAAAACAATGTATATGAAAAGACAAGAGATTGTTTAAGATAAGAGAGCCTTGTTTGCAAAGTATGTTCCTTCAGAGATTATAATCTATCTAAAAATCTAAAGAAAATTTTCAGTTTACATTTTCGCTTGCACATTCCCTGTTGTGAATGAAATAGCATTTATGAAGTCACACTGAAGGTGTGCTGTCAGGTGGTTCTTTGGAAGAAAACTGAAGGTTTTTCTTCTTTTTCTTGTTTTTCTTCTTTTATTTCTATACTCTACTACAGGATCTAAAAAAACATATAATTTTTTTTTTTACGTGTTAAGGTCATCACAGCTGCAATCATAATATGCAAATATTGTAAATATGTAAATATTATAATTTCATCTCTACACAATATAGTTGACTGTGGTCAATATGTACATACACACATTTATTTTTAGTGGATAGACTATTGGAAATGTTCATAGAACTGCTTTTTAGGGTTTGAGGAGTTTGAGGGAGAATGAGTTAAACTCTACACTTCTATAGCATGGCTTCTGTTCTTCCTGAAAATGACATATCCCTCAGACAATTGTCAATTCAACCACCTTTTCTGACTGCTCTGAATAAATATAAACAGAAAATGATAGATGAATTAAAGTCATTAATAATAATTATTATTATTATTAATATTGTGGTTGTGAAATCTCCATCCCTGGAGATACGCAGAAGTCATCTGTGCTGCTTGACTCTGCTTGAGCATGCTGGTTGGGCAGGATAACTTCCAGAGGTCCCTTTCAACCTCAACCATTCTCTAGTTCTGTGAAAAATTAAT
>NW_010140792.1:1368-30899 GCF_000699245.1 Pterocles gutturalis
GGAAAATTACACTGTCTTACTCACTCTTACATTCACTCTAACTCACAAAAAAAAAGAAATTGTAAGGCAAAAGAGAAGAGGAAGCTAGGTCAGGGGGAAATAATAGAAAATCAGTTAGTAGAAGATGTACATTCTGTACCCAATGGCCCCTCACAAGTCTTTTGTCCATAGATTCATCCTATTTTTTTAAAAAAATCTCTTTATATTTCTGAAATCCACAGTTTGTTGTGATGAACTGATGACATACTACAGGTTACCCTGCACAATATTTGTGCCATACTGATAGGCCTTTCTGAAGCACAGTAGTATGAAAAGTCCTGAATGTTCACACCCTGTAAGAGGTGGTAACTCCTGAAGAAAGTTATGAAAGTAAGACATTTGATTTACCTCAGATACCCAACTGCCTCAAGAAAAGGAACTACTATGCTAGCTGTCACTAAAGCAGCACTTTTAAAGCTAAGTGCTTTAAGGTGCTGCCATGTGCACTGGTGCAAAGCTGAAAGGTCTGTTTGCCTCAGGTTCTAAAAAAAGGTTTAGGCCACATGGCTTCTGAACCTACTTCTAGCTCAGGCTGAGTGGGGGTTCAGTGATGATAGTGTAGATACATAACTTGTTACAGGTGGTTAAGATGGCATCAGGGGAGGTGGAGAGGCCAAATGGTTTTAACCTGTGTTTTACATTTCACAGATATGTCTACAAGACACCTAGTAAGCAGCTGGACAGCTATCAGATACTTTTATCAACTGAAGAGCATGAACAGTTGTGGCAAATGATTTAAGAAACTCATCAAGATATATTTGGTAATTTAATCTTAATATGCTCTTTTAATTATAAATATTTAATGCGAAAAAGATTCCTTTCCTTTTTGATACAGAAAGCTGTTTTTCTTTCAGACATATCCTTTCCTTCTTTATTCTACACTAGTATTTTTTTTTATTTTTCCAGATGTACCTTTGTTCCTTTTCTGGGCATTCTGTTTACCCTACCTCTTTTTCAGACACTGCCTTAAAACACAGGTCTTCAGCTTATTTATTAATAAAGTAATTTTTTTTTTTTTTTTGCTTTATTATCAGTAACTCTGGTAGTTTCCTTCTCAGGCTATAAATTGTTGATTGTGTTCTCAACAGCTACATCTGTCTTGTTCAGGTCTAAGCTTTGAAAAGGGATGACATGTAGGAGTGGGGAAAAAGCTGGTTACGTATTTTAGCTGATGTAAACAAACCTCTGTATAGGGTTGTTTCAGCCACCAGGATGTCCATGGGAGTCAAAGAGCTCCTATAGACACGGACAATTTCTCAGAAGTCACTTGCTGAAGGATGATAATGTTGTTTGTAAAACACTAAAAATGTCATCCAAGCTCCAGAGATGTTTTTATTAAAATGTATAAGATCATGATAACAACATTAGATGACTTCTGATATTAGCAACGACATGTCTTCTGATATTAATAATGACAGAAGCTATCAAAACAGTCTTTTGATTTACTGTAATTTAATGACTGTATTTTCATGCTTGTGTTCCATTACTTTAGAGAGAGTTTCATTTCAGCAATGATTAGAGTTCAAGTTTCAGAGACAGTAAGCAATGATATTTCCTACATTAATTCTGAGGAAAAAAGTGCATCAGAAAAGTCAAACCAGATAGAAAGGAAAAAACGCATACAGGCACACATATGAGAACCTCGCTGAACTGAATGTTTGATCACCAGGATATTAATTTTACAAAAATACTCCCAGAGACTATGTCCTCTATTTGCCAAATTCCACAGATATTAATAATTCTGTCACCTTTTCTGTCACAATATATTTTCCAGAGGGGGGAAAAACCCAACAGTTGCTTACACAGACTTACATAAATTTTTCCTCCTTCAAACTTTAAAATCTAAGAATGTAAGACAAAAATTAATTTATGAAATATTGTGCTATAAATGCCTTCATAGCCAAAATAAGCATAGCCTTGCAGTCCCTCCAAACTTAAGATAATTTCTTCTTTTCTCTTTAATGTACATACAGACAATAATAAGTGACGATAAAATATTAACTTCCAGACACGCGTTGTATCCACAAGATTAACTATTACTAGTGTGTCTAATGTGGTTTTATTTTCTATCTCTTTCACAGTCTTGCTATGTAAAATTGAACAGGGCCTTAAATTTCCACACCCAACCTTCTCTTTTTGTGGAAATTAGCCAACAGCACCTACCTTATGTGGATGTTAAAAGTATTATACCTATGATTGTCAGGTATCTGACAGTCTTCTGTATTTATTTGCCCAATATTTAGTCATCCCAAGATTAGTGTGTCTAAAACATAAAAACTTTACAGTTCTTTCAATTAAACTTGTCAATGACATGTCAAAGCAAGGTCTATAGACCAACATCTACTTTTATATATTTATTTCATTTTGTTTGCCTGAATGCAGCTGCATGAATTACACCAGCAGTTGGTTAGGCAGTATGAATTTCTGTGAGGAAAACTTATCTTTTAGGTTAATATTTTAGTGAGACACTGAATTGGTAAATGTGTTTTTTCAAAGCATAAGGTAGGCTTGTTAGATTGTGTGTTTTTTGTTTTTAAAGACGCTAAGTTCATTAAATATTTGTGTGTGTTATATCTCATACAAGAAAAAAAAAATCAAGCTCTCATTGTTGATTTAGAAACCCATGTTCCCCGTATTCACTTATTTATCCATTCAAAGATACTCAGTTGCTCAAAAGTCACTGCAATAAAAGTATCTACACAATTTAAAAATAGCTAATGGCCTGGTTGTTAACTTTTTTACAGCTTCAAGTAAGAGAAATCAAGAAGCAATCTGGAAGGTAACAATATATATAGGATTCTCCATTTATACCAGAATCAACAAACAAATGAAATTCGTACTAAGTAAGTTGCCTTTTAATCTGATACGACTTCCTCAGCAACAGTGAATGTAAATTTCATGCAAATAAATAGAATACCTGAATCTTCTAAGACATGTAGGAACTCTATTTTCAATTCAAAGTATTCTCTTAAAATATTAGAAAACAATAACTGGGAGAGACATGCCTCATACGCCAACAAGAACTCAAACCAGTTAAAAACAGAAAACATGACCTAATTATGGGATACTGAAACAAATCAACACAAAGACAACCAAATAAAAGCGACAGCAATTGGACAGCAACTTCCAATTATATCGTACAGAATAAATCTTCACAACTAGGAAAAATATAGTCCTGATTTTATTTGTTCACATATATAAAGTGACAATGAACTGGTAAAAACAGATTAAAGTAAAAAGAAGAACAGAGAAATAAACCAAAGCAAACTGCGCTGAGTAACAAAAAAGTCCCCAATGGAAAATCCATGTTTATACAGGAGATTTCATGTGTTATAAAGAAAATTTTACTGAAAAATTTTGGTAGACTTAGATTCTGAATTAATGTTTTATTACATTCATTTCATAAATTTTAAAAGTAATTTACTTTCCTCCATTAGGAAAAAATAACAAGCAAACCAGATAAAGATATACAAAACTGTTTCAAATAAAAATAGTAAAAATCTACTCGTGTGTATTTTATACATGACCAAATTCCATGGCTTTTAGAACAGGACTGGAATGAAAGTAGCAGGCTTTTAAGCCTTAACTTGAATAATACATTGAAGTTCATAGAAAACTTGTTAATACATTTAACTCAGTCAGAAGGCTACATGCCTGCAATTTTGTTTTAGCCATAATGCTTTTTTTCAGTGAGCTTACTATCCTATGCTATATCCAAAATTAATTTAAAAAAACTTGTCAGAAAAAACATATTTTACTGTAACACTTTCCCTGTTTGTACTTTTTCCAAACATTTTCTGCCTACTCATCTTTCAGAAGCAATTAATAAAGACATCATATTTATGCCATCCATTTATTTGCAGTAGACTGACCAGTCTCCTTGTTTCTGTGTAATTACTCAACACCCATTTTTTCTGCCAAATGTTGCAGCCCATCCAGTCCATGCACACGCACACACATACCCAGGCACCCCCACCCAGGCTTTGTTCCAGTCTCCCTGAGTGCTCTGCTTTCCACGCTACCTCCATGCTGTGCATTTCTTAACCACCTTATTTTCTCTGCCTTCTCCAAGGAAATTCAGGAGCAATCTCATAGCAAAGGAAGACAGAAGGAGGGGTGGGAAAGCATGCAGAAGCCCATACACAGCACTCAAGCCCAGCCACTATGGTGGCTCTGTGCTTACAGGGCATCCTTTGCAAGATTTCCCCACAAATTGCACAGCTGTTATGCACATGAGTTTGTAAAACAACTACAGACCTACACATAGGTTTCCATTTTGAAACAATTTTTGAAACAAACAAAAAACACCCCTTCTTTTAATTTTGCTAGGCTTGGGTGTTATATTGAACTGTATTCTTCCTTTTTTGCATACACTAGGATCTAACACTAAGACAGTGTTTGTTCAATCTGTGAAGGGTAAGGGGCTGGAGAGAAGGAAGGAGGGGCTGAAGGATTCTTAGTTGAAGTGTTGAATATCCAGTGTTTTCGGTATAGCTTTAGTAAATATCAAGATGTCAACACCCTAAGATATTCACACATGAATAAGAGTGGTTTCAGGAAGGGCAGCAGTCCTTTTATTACAGGGGAGTGCAAGTGGTCAGAGTCTGGGCTGACTTAGTACCTAAACAGAAATTCTGACTTCATAGTAACACAGATCTGCTCAGAGGAGGTTCCAAAATTCATTCACTTTTGTTGTCCCTTGAGGACTCTTTCCTGGCAAGATGTTATTCACGCCTCATTAGCAACAATAGTCACATGGTCTCTTCATCTTCCTATTCTCTCTCCATATACCTGTCCCACCCCCTATGAAATAATGAAAAATATAAGGAGACAAAATGTGTCATTATGACATAATGTATAAAAGAATTAAGGTTCTGAATTTGTATCTTGCAGAATGTAAGCATAAGGTTTCTCTTTCATTTATGCTTCCTTAATCAGGTTTCTCCTGCAAAAAACTTTCTCTGTTTCAGATATTCGTGTTGCATATTGTTTGATTAAATTAACTCGGACAACACCCCTGGATATAAGGAAGGACTTAATGATAACTTGATTTTGCCATGCAGCTATGCAGTAACCCTTTGCTTTTTCAGAAACAAATTAGAAAAGTTGTCATTTCAACAAGCATCACATAGAACTGAGAAGTTTTTTGGACACAAGTTTACAAGCAAAAACAGAACTGAAATTTTAGTGACCTAAAATTGGTAACACCCACTTCTTTACAGTTCAGTGAAACATATAAGTGTAACTTCCTTGGTCTCTTCTGTAAAGATATAACCTTTTTTTTAACTATCAGAGACATATCTGTACTGTGGCTAGATTAATATTTCAAATTTTGTAGCAATATTAAATTTGAGTTACTCCAAATACACTGAAATATTGAAAAAACCTGTATTTTACACTCTCAACACTGGGTCTGTTGATAAAAGCAAATGCTGAAGTTCTTATAAATTAATCCTTATTAAGTTAACTCTGTTAATATCTAGCATATTAACATGAGCATCATTTTTAAAAGTGTTAATTGTGTCCATCAGCATAATTTTGACTTTACACCTCACAAAGTCTGATAAAAAGATTAATTGTTCATAACTTTCAACGTAAAACTATCTGTTGGTAAAGACAAAGTTAAATATCTCTCATTTCATAATGGAAATACGGAAGTATTTTTAATTTGATTTAAAAAATTAAAAAAAAAAATTAAAATGCACTTCTGATTTTTGCTCTACTACTGCCTCCTAAATTGACTGTAGTCTTTATTCGTCATACCATAAATCTATTCATTCAGTGTAATTGTTATTGTGGGGAATCTTTGAGGACAGCATTGTTCAGTATAAGTTAGGAATATATAATGAAGCCACTCAAAAAAAATTTAGGGAATTAAGGAAAGCTACAAAGAAATCTGATCCAAGATACAGAGCTATTGTTTGCAGTCTTGGTAACTTGTATGAATCCTCTTTCACGCATCCCAAGATTCAAAACAGGAAATATATATATAAGTCACCAGCTAAGGAGATGCTACAGGATTTTCAACAGCTGTAAGACACATTTTGTAACAGAAGCTTTAAAGCAAATGTGTCCTTACCATAAGGAAGGAAAAAGCATTAAAATATTATAAAAATTAAGACTACAAAACAAGGACTTGAATTAAGGTTAGATTGGGGTAAGGTAAAATATTTTCCTGGAAGAATCAACTGAGACATTATGGATGTCTTCTTCATTTATCTGTACATCATACCACTCTATTGCAACGAATATCATAGCAAATTCCCCATGCAAAAGGTACCCTTTACAATACAATTCAAAACTTCTGTAGGAAAATATGAAAAATATTTTCTGCATAAGCCTCTTACACATGCACTTTATTTAGTAGCAATCATACTTAACATTTATTTTAAAATTATCAAATCACTGCAACAACATATTTGGTCCTCTGCCTTAGCTAAACAACATGCACTTTTCTTTATTTACTTTCATAGAACAATTACCTTACATATAAAAATATATCATTTTTCTATAGCTTTTTCCTCAATCTACATTAAGAATGAAACTGTGCCACACCCTGCACCTGAACTGGTGTGAGTATGGTCTGCACTTCTTCACCTTTTCCGAGCCCTGCTTTCCCTGTATAGTTCCCACAAAACTCTAGATAAACATTTATCTTCTGACTTGTTTCCAAATACATTTCTCCTTCCTTTTCTGTCTTATCCCAGACATCCAAATACATTCCTGTTGCGCAAATACAAGAGGCCAATTTATCCCACTTCCTTCTAAGTGGCTTGGCCCTGTCTCAAAGAGCAGAGCAAAAAAAAACAGGGAACTGAACGTATTCTGAGAATTAGGTGCAGAAATTGTAACGGGCATAAGAAAATCACAAAAACATGGGTAAAAGGTATATATTTTTCATTTAGTATCTGTGGTTTCAGAGGAAATCTCTTATCTGGAACTTTATTCCACTATTAAATATATCTACCACATCTTGAGCAATGAGCAAGGATCAAGCTCTTTGAAAATTTGCCTTGGAAAAAAGGATGGGTTGCACTTCATCAACATGTTGTAGCAATTAAAACATTTGAGGAAGACATGCAAGTTCAAGGTTTTTTTTCTCCTTTGTAAACAGTCATTACATGAAATCTATGAAAGATATTTAGAGAAGAAACTGGAACTCTGACTTAAGCAGAGGATGCAGCATTATAACTTTCATTTATATTTTGTTCTGAACCTCAGGAATTTTGAATTGTTTGGGTTTTTCCTTTTTTTTTTTTTTTTTTGTTTGTTTGTTTGTTTGCATGAGGGGTTTTTGTGCAGAAGCCCTGTTTCCACAAAAGGATACTTCCACTTGACATTCCACCTATCATTGGAGCTTGGAGTTTCTCTTATAACAGCAATTTGAAAATTAGTCTCCTACATCACAGGTGAGTGGTCTAATAATTTATCTGTTGTATAAAAGAGATTGACAATAATTTTTCCCTAGATTAAAAGTATGTAAACTTAATAGAAACTTGTCATTCTACTGTCATACATGGTAAATGAGGTCCTCTTGCTAAGTAATCAAATTTTGTAATGTTCTAAAATCACAAAACAGTAAAACCTTAGAAAAAAACACAGACCTCAAAATATATTAGAAACCTTATCCTACAGAATTTGGAATAGGGTTTAAACTTAATAAGGCTTAAACACTGTCTTTGTGAAACATGAATTATGTCTGTCAGTTTGCATATAAGACAGTCCAGACAGAAGAAATAGATTAAAAATATGATCTTAAATTTGAAATATACTGAGATCAAAGGACTCACATGTTCAAAAGACTCTTTCATGAGTGCTAACAGAGTTAGTATTATACAAAGTTCCTTTCCTTCCAGTAAGGGTGTTCCTTAGGACATGTAAGGTAATTTAAGGAGAGGTAATTTAAGTCTGTAAAGGTGTTAACACACAGTCTATGTGTAACACATAGCTCAGGGATAACGAAAAGGTGGCACAGTCCCTTCACAGGTTTGACTAGAAGTAAAGGTAACCAGAGAACAGTCACAGTGAACGATGATCAGAGCTAACTAAGGATAAAACACATAAGAAACCAAAAAAATGGTCCTTGTTACATTTTCATTTGGTAGAATATTCATCTCAAATTTTAAGAAATTTAATGAAAACTTCTCCTCAGAAATATATCCTGAGTTATATTTCTGCAGCAGCCA
Source organism: Pterocles gutturalis (assembly GCF_000699245.1). NCBI lineage: Eukaryota > Metazoa > Chordata > Aves > Pterocliformes > Pteroclidae > Pterocles > Pterocles gutturalis. The sequence continues at coordinate 9,594 of NW_010140792.1, forward strand.
AACTTCCACTCACTTGAGTGACAAATGTGTTATTTGGGTGTAGTGATATATCTGACTGGGATTTTTCATCTTTATTAACAACTAAAGCCTGGTTTCATATCCCTATTCATATGATGTGAAAGAGTTATCTTTCTTGCTACGAGCTCAACAAAATATTTTAAAAGCTATAGTATTTCAGTTACCAGCTGAAGAGATTTTGACATTGGGGCAAAAGCAAACCATGTGAGTAATTTAATCTGAATATTAAGGGTGTACATCATCTTTCTCTTTATGTTATTATTCTTTGAAAATCAGGTAGGGATTCACATCTCAGCTGCTTCTACTTAAAATAGAAGCAAGAATGTAGGGTTTATAAAAACATCATTCTGTTGCTATGGAAATGATTGTGAAACCAGGAATTAAGAATGACTGTGTCAGAGAAACATCTTTTGCACACACAAAATTCTTATCCGGAGCAGGAATTGGATGGAATATTAGAAAATGTAAAACATGCATGAAAATTAGATTTAGTGTCTCTTAAAACTGCTTTCTTTTCCTAACAACAGTAAAGACAAAATTAAGCATCAGACATTCAGCGTGCAGTTTCTTCTTTTCTGAAAATATTTCTAATTTTTGTAATTAACAGTGTCACACCATACAAATTATATTCTACATAGCATATTTTTTTCTTCTGTGCAACTTAGTGAATAATAGAGGAAGACCAGGAATTTTCAAAATGTAGTAAGTATGTTAATTCCCAGACCTATTTGCAAACCAGGGTTTACTAATATAAATAGAATATGAACTAATATAAACAGAACTAATTTCTAAATAGCCTTAAAAACACTTATTTCCTGACTTTGTTGTATTTTTATTTATTCTAGGACTCCAGATACTGGTCCATGGTCAATTATCAAATTGACTGATACACACATGGGGGGAATGCAATATTCTTTCTTCTCTGCTAAACTGGTATTGATTAATTCTGTTCTTTTTTATCATAGAAAATTATTGTATTTATCACATACTAAATTGCTACCCCATGTCTGGCATGATTTAGTTCTTAGTATAAGGGTGGTTTTTATTCACTTTAGCTGAACTACTTACATTTGAGAGAAGCCTACTGGCTTAAATCCAAGCAAGAAGTCTAAACTGAGTCCTAAAAGTTGCTGACTTGAACAATAAAGGTAGCATTGTAATGAATGCCATAAAACATGTTTTTGTAAAAAAAATCAATTTAAACAAAATACCTTCATTGCAAAGGATGGTTGTTAGTCCTGCAGATAACACGGTTAATATATAACAGCGAGAGGGAGCTGCAATGTGGCCCCTAAGCTAGTCTGTTGATGTTACTGAGAATGTAAAGCTTGAGTTGTTTTTGTTTCATCAAAATTATGATACTCTTGAGTGTTGGCAAGGAAATATGAGGTAATGAGAATGCAGTGAACATGTCTTTCATCAGCTGAAAATCTTTAATTGTAATTGCAGCATGTAATGGTGTAATTAGTTGTCTAAGTGACAGGATAGGTTTGAATCTTTCCTACTGTTTTGCAAAAAGACCATTTAGTTCCCAGAAACCTTTCTTTAGACTAGTGAAAGATTGAAGGATTTTTTTTAACCCCTAAGTGTCTAAAGTAAAGGAGTGACTTTACCTTACAGAATCTCCAGAAAAGCCCTGCAACACAGTAAGTTGAGATACTTTGTTACTGAAATACTTCAAAAATTTTGTGAGAAGCATTAATTTGAATCAGGAAAAGCAACACAGAAAAGAGTATGTAAGGACTTGTACAGGAACCAGCATAGAAGAGGTGTTTGGAAATAATTCTCTGATACTTAGGAACAGTCAAGCATGATTAGTCTTGACTATCAAGAACATGTGTTCATGAATAAGATCAACACAGAACAGGCTAAGGAGTGTATCTTTTTCCTAATTAACAAAGCAGTTAAACATCATTGATTCATTTTGTAATATAATTTTGAAGTGTGCCCAGTAGCCTCAGTTCCTAGTTTATTCTAACTGTTTTTCTGCCTCTTGACTTTAAATTTAGGATTCTACCATGGTGGATATTGGGAATTTTAAAAAATTAATTATTCTGTATTCCCTAGTTCTCTATTTTATTGAAGAATAAGTCATCCAGGTGGGGCACTCATAAGAACTTCCACCTCCTCATTCCTCCATAATATAATTCCCCTTTCATATGGCTTCTGCGGGAACTGAGGAGAAGGATGGGGGAGCAAACCATGACTCGAATTCTTGAAAAAGCAAGATCTGTGTCTAATTTTTTGTTGTTGCTGCCTGCTGGCCTCTTTAGGAAATCTGAGAAATCTTCCCTGAGCGCCTGCAAAACATATGTCAGTGGGTATCATTCACATACATGAAAGGACAGGCTTTAGAGCAGGTATTATAATGACACTTCAATAAACATAGGTTATTAACATTTACACTTAACAAAAAACAAAAAAACACAAACAAACAAACAAACAAACCTCTGTCATAGAATTAAAAATCTTGAGGAAAAGGAGTCAAGCTCCTATAATTAATTTATTGAACACAGTTTAACATATAACGCTATGCATGTTACAGCTACAGAAAAATGTTTAAGAACATTAGCTTAATCTTTGTTTACTACAATGTTAAATCAAAGGCAGAATTTTAATGACTGAATTAGAATTTGATTGGTATCTCTAGTTTTATTAATGCTAAATTCAGAACGCAGCTTCTTCCTCTAGCCTTCTTTCTTTGTACAAGTGGAAAATCAGTACCTGTCTGAACACTATTTGGGCAGGTACCCATCTGTACAGGTCTGGAAACAAAGTCTCACTTCGACAACAAAGAGCTCAGAAGTCTTAGCAAACAATTTTTATTTATTTGAGAATTTCATATTTCATATTTCATGCACAGACATGACTCACTCCACATTTCAATAGTTTTTTTTCTCCTAATCAGATTAGGAATGAAGAAATATATACCCTTAATGTTCATATTTTTTTAAAATAAACATCTTAAGGTAATATATTTTTGCTTACTTTCTAGTAAATAGATTATGTCTGAGAATCATACAGTTCACTATCCAAAAAATAACTGTCATCTTTGTGCATATGCTGCTAGAAGGGTTCTCTCTCAATTGTGTGAAAAGTCATTAATTTTAACAGGTATATTTGTATATTAAAATAAATTATTTTCAAAGCTTTCTTTTTTTTTTTTTTTCCCCTCTTTCTACTGTAGAGTTAGCTTTAAATATTTATTTTTAAGCTACTTCTTTGGTTGTTGAATATTATTACCAATAATTATACTTTCTTTCTGTATCTATCTCTGTGAAGATTTACTGTAATATTTTGAAACCTTTCACCTCACTAGTTCAATGCTAATTGTTTCATTGCTTTATAATGGTACATGGGAAAGAATTTAAGTTTAAATCTCTGCTAAATATTCTGTTTCACCACTCACTCCTGAAAATGTCAAAATGACAAAAAATTAAAAGGTTTTAAGGAAGATTAGGCAATTTCCGTGTTAAAGGCTTTTGATACTAAAAGAAGGAAGCCTTGGATGACTACTATTCTATTTTGAACCTGCAGGCTGACTATAAGTCCCAATCTCCAACAAACAGGAAAAAGTTAGTCATCTGTGTGATAACTTCAGAAGCTGGCATTCACATATCACTTTTCCAAAGTATAAGGACATTCCTCTCAATCTTTCAAAAATCCAGGCTCTTAAGTTGCATAGAACATAGTAGCTCTGCCAGTTGATTAATCTGTTTTGTCAAAAATATTCAGACTGTCACTATACACCTTTGAACTAAAAAGCAAATACAAAAATTCAATTTTCTCATGTTTCCCTAATTTCTTTCCCTGATCCTTTCCTCAATTTTCTTGTTACTAAACAGTTTTTCTTTGGGCATAAGATAAACTATTCTATAGTTTCTCACTGGTATGAATACATGCAGAATCCACTGCATTTCAGGAAATTCTACAGTGGTTTAGGGAATCACTATAGCAGGTTTCACAATAAATGGAGACCTAAACAATTATTTTTTTAAAACTTGCTCCAGCAATACCTTGTCCCTGTCAGCAACTAGTACTTCTTAGACTAATTATAACGGCATAGGTTTTCTACTACTTGTTATACTATTACTTAAGAAAATAGTGGCCTACTTAGGAAAAAAGTGGTCTGTTAAAGACTTTACAATTTAAGTAGCTGAAAGAGATAACACTGGAACAGGCAAATGGGAGGTACACAGAAATGGTGAGACAACAATTGTAACAACACTTAACTTATGCACCTTTTAAAAAAATTAAAAATATGTATCTCATTTTTGTAATCTCTCAATGTTCTCTTTCAAGACAAATTAAAATCTTAGAAGAACTTTTTCAGCAGTGACCTGAAGACATAAATTTATGAATCTGAGTAAAAAGCATTAGAGAGAAATAGTTCATTATCATTTTTGCAACAGTTGGATATTTGTCTTCCACCTAGATTTTTCCAGTGAAAAAAAATATGTCCATGCTAAATCTCAGGCTTTTATTTTCTAATCAAGATATATCAATCTTGTGACAATCTATGGTTAGAATGCAGCTCTTAATGCACAGTAAAGTCTAGCTGCCATTGCCCAGTTATTCCAGATCCAGCTGTTCAAATGGCAAGTTAACCCTACTTACATGATTACACACTACAGTATAAAACTAGTATTTTACTGTGTTATAGCTTCATTGAGTGAGGAAACTCATACTTCAAGAATCTTAGGGTTACTCAGAATGTAGAGAATTGAGTAAGATTAAGGACATGAAGTTACATGGCCACAGATAAAATTAATTTCTCACCTTAAATTAAACTGTAAAGCAAAGATAATATAACAAGTGAATTGTACTGAGGAACGTCTTGAATACGTCCCCTTGCTAATTGGGACATTAGACAAGAAAATAAATATTAGCTGACTCTCAAAAAGATAAAATGTATTTCTGTGAAAGCATCTTCCTGATCTAAAAATCTGTTTCCAAGAGAAAGAAGAAAAAAAAAAAAAAAGAAAGCAAAGCAATCTGTTGAATCAGATAAGCTATCACAATATTTTTCATGGGAAAATAATTCGGATTTAAATCATTTAGAGAAAGACCTTACATAATTTGAACTGAAATCGTAGAATCATACAATACTTTGGGTTGGAAAGGATCCAACCTTCGTATGACAAGGAGGGACATCTTCAACTAGATCAGTTTGCTCACAGCCCCAACCAACTTGACCTTGAAATGTTTACAGGGATGGGTCATCTGCCACCTCTCTGGGCATTCCGGTGTTTCACCACCCTCACTGTAAATAATGTCTTCCTCATATCCAGTCTAAATCTACTCTCTTTTAGTCAAAAACCGTTACCTCTTATCCTTTCACAACAGGCCCTACTAAAATGTCTGCCTCCATTTTTCTTCTAAGCTCCTTTATGTATTGAAAGGTTGCAATAAATTCTCCCTGGAGCCTTCTCTTCTCCAGCCTGAGCAACCCCAATTCTCACAGCCTTTCCTCATAGGAGAGGTGTTCCAGCCCTCTGAACATTTTTGTGACCCTTCTCTGGACCTGCTCCAACAGGTCCATGTCTTTCCTGTGCTGAGGACTCCAGAGCTGGACTCAGTACTCCAGGTGGGGCCTCACCAGAGTGGAGAAGAGGGGGAGGATCGCTTCCTTCAACCTGCTGTCTACTCTTCTTTTTATGCAGCCCAGGATACAGTTGGCTTTCTGGGCTACAAGTGCACGTTGCTGGCTCATGTCCAGCTTTTCACGCACCAGTACCTCTAAGTCTTTCTCTCCAGGGCTGCCCTCAATCCCTTCATCCCTCAGTCTGTTGATGCTGGGGGTTACTCTGACCCAGGTGCAGGAGCTTATACTTGGCCTTGTTGAACCTCATGAGGTTCATGTGGGCCTGCTTCTCCAGCTTGTCCAAGTCTCTCTGAACGGTTATCCCTTCCATTGGGTGTGTCAATCACACCACTCAGCTTGGCATCATCTGCAAACTTGCTGAGGGTGCACTGGATCCCACTGTCTATGTCATTAGTGAAGATATTAAACAGCACTGTTCCAAATATAGACCCCTGTGGGAATACAATTCATCACAGATCTCCATCCCAACATTGAGCCATTGACCACTACTGTCTGGATGCAACCATTCTTATCCAGTGAACAGCCCATCCATCAAATCCATCTCTCTCCAATTTACAGAGAAGGCTGTTGTGGGGACAGTGTCAAAGGCCTCACAGAAGTGCATGTAGATGACAACAGTAGCTCTTCCTTTGTCCACTGATGTAGTCACTCCATCACAGAAGGCCATTGGGTTGATTAGGCAAGACTTGCCCCTGGTGAAGCCATGCTGCCTGTCTCAAATCACCTCCCTGTCCTCCATGTGCCTTAGCATAGCTTCTAGGATTATCTGTTCCACAATTTTGCCAGGCACAGAGGTGAGGCAGATAGGTTGGTTGCTCCCAAGTCCTTCTTTCTACTCTTTTTAAAAATAAGTACAATGTTTCCCTTTTTCTAGTACCCAGAGACTTCACCTGACTGTCATGACTTTTCAAATATCATGGACAGTGGCTTGGCAACCACATCAGTCAATTCCCTAAGGACTCTGGGATGTGCCTTGTCAGGTCCCATAGACTCAGGAATGTTCAGGTGCCTCAGGTGGTCACGAGTCTAATCTTCTCTTAGACTGGGAGCAACTTTGCTCTTTCACCAACGGAGATACACTTTCTCTGACCTTCCTTTTCTAGCTGACATGCTTATAGAAGCCCTTCTTATTCTTTGTGTCCCTGTCCAAGTTCAGCTCCAGCTGCACCTTGGCCTTGGTGACCCCATCCCTACACAGCTGGGCAGTGTCCCTATAGTCTTCCCAGGATATCTGTCCCTGCTTCCATTGTCTGTGTTTCTTCTTGCCCGTGAGTTTGACCAGCAAGTCCTGACTCATCCATGCTGGTCTCTTGCCATCCTTTCCTGATTTCTTACCCTGGGAATCAAGAACTCTTACTCTCTATGGAAAGCATCCTTAAAGATCTGTCTGCTCTCTTCTGCTCCTTTGTTCTTGAGGGCAGTTTCCCAGGGTGTCCTATTGATTAACTTCTCGAATGGCTGGAAGATTTCTTTCCTAAAATTCAGGGTCTTGACTCAAGTACAGGATGGTCCTGTCCCACATTCTTCAGGACTGTGAACTCCACCAGTGCATCATCACTGCAGCCCAGGCTGTCTCCAGTCTTGACATCATCAATTAGCTCACTTGTGTTGGTGACCAACAGGTCCAGTATCACATCCTCTCTGGTAGGGTCATCTATTACCTGGCTGAAGAAGTTATACTCAATGCATTCCAGGACTCTTCTGGGATTACCCACAGCTCGCTGTGCTACTTTTCCAGCGGATGTCGGGTGGCTGAAGTCCCTAGGCAGGATGAGAGCCTACGAGCATGATGCTTCCTGTAGCTGAAGTAAGAAGGCCTCGTCAATAGGCTTCACTGGATTGGGAGGCCTGGAGTAAACATGGACTACAAAGTTCCCTTTATTGCCTCAGTCTCTAACTCTTACCCATAAACCTCTGATGAGTACTGCATATTAGGTCATTTTCAAATTCGTTCAGCAAAGAAGAAAAAGGAAAAAAAATCTAAAAAAGAATGTAGAACATGTCATACCAATGTCATTTTGACAATTTCTACCTGAAAATATATACTGAATGAAAAATTTCCTATAATAGAAACATCTTCAACAGAGTAGCTGAGGTTGACAGTCATGTCTAGAGATTGCCTAGCCTCAGTCTTGCTTAAGCAGGGTTAACCACAACAAGTTGCCCACAGCTGTGTCCAACTGTTTTTTTAATGTCTCCAAAGATGGAGACTCCACAATCTCTCTGGAAACCTATTTCATTGTCAAAGGTTCAGTAACTTCAGAATGGGAGGGTGGATAATCCTTCATAGGTAAAAAAGAATCCTTATCAAATGTTTTCTGTGTGTGATTTTAAAATATATTTTTTGTTCTTCTAATGGTCATTAATTATTCTTCTCTCCCTGCATGAAAACCAAAGCAAACGTCCATTTCTTGAATAACTGGGCTTTGTATATGAGTCATCAAGCATTCTGGGCAGGAATAATTTAGGCAAAAGAACTGCAGCTACAAGTGTGTATTGGATTACTTTTCCTCCTCCATACTATTGAAAGGATTGAAGACATTCATGATATAGTTGTTCTAACTTCCTTATTTCTTCCCATGGTCTTTAGAGCACCATCCTCTGCTTGAATATGTAGAAGTTAGAAAAGAAATACGAGGTATTTCTCTTCAACTTCCATTTGAGGGCCCTCTTCATATTTCTGGATATAGACCAGCCAGCTCACCTCCACATGTCATTTTATGCCATATCCACATGTCATCTTATGTCATAAGGTCATATGGCATGCCAGGTCCATGAAGGTATCTTAGATACCCAAAGAAGTCTAAAGTGGCACTAAATATTTATGATTGAGCAAATTAATTCATATCTCACACATATTTTAATTAATTTGTGATTCAAGCATAGCTCTAAGTCAGATCTACAGAGATATGGACAGTACTGACTTTTGAAAGTTCAAAGCATCATCTTTATAGATTTCTGTAGCATTATACATCCCTGGCAGGGCAGTGCAAGCTACTCTCATTTTAGTGGAGTTGGAGGATATGAGACGGTGCTAAATATTTGGGAACTGCTGGAACTTTGAATACTGTTTGTATGTAACAAGAAAAGTTTGTTCAACATAAAGAACACTGCTTTTTTTTTTTTTTTTTAATGTACAAAGCAAAAAGCCCATGTATTGTTGTTGGCTGATTAATGGACATATGACTGGTCAGCTAAGGTAATTGTCAGAGGCTGTTTGGGAAGTTCACCTAACTGTAGGACAAGGCACTGCAAATACATGGACAAAAGTACCATCCTACAGCCTGGAATTCAGTGTTTGAGTGCATCTACTTAGTATTTATTTTTTCCACCTGTATATTCTTTTCTTTAGTCTGGAATCTTCTGATGTAAATGCTGAATATCACTATCTTCCTGATCAATATTGAATGGCAGCTGTTTGTGTGAGACGCTGACCCTTCCTCATACATCATGCAGGAAGGAAAGTTAGGTAACTCACCTCCAAATTCTGGGCTTCGGAAGGTTTCTGGAGACTAAAACTAACAATGTGTGTCATTTATTCTCATCTATCCTTTAGAGTTTTAAAACTTTCTAATGAGCTTGTTTGTTCTCAGCAGAAAAATTTTGTATTCAAACAAAATAATGTTACTAGTCTTGGTCTTACAGTGTTTACATTATTAATATTGAGGTCAGATTACTTGTGTCAAAAATACATAGTGAATTGTGTGTAACTTTTCATTTTATTCATGCAAAAGAAAAATATAAAATCAGAGCTGTTATTGAATTATCTCAACTACAATTAAATAAATTTTATGATGAACTAATCCTGCACATCTGCCTTTGTTACACTTCATAATCACAGCCGAGATTTCATACTGCAATAGAGTGTTTATGTCTTTCCAAGCTCACAGTGAAGTAGGATGCTTATTATTGCTAATGAATATTCATTTTCTCCCATGTAAAGTTTCAAAAAGATAACATGGATTAGGATAAAAGATTATATTTGAAGATGTTTTTCATCTGACTGCAGGAAAGATGGATATCTACATCTAGATCCTATGCTGCTGCTAAAAGTATGAAGAATACATTCATATAATTAGAGAACAGTAACAGTTCAGTCATTAAGCTGATGAAGCACTTTAAGCACCCACATAAAAGATGCTATCCATGCTCGCTGTAATTTTTGTTATTGCATTAGTTAATGGTGTAAATTATCTAAATAGGGAAAAAAGACTAGCATAACCCTTTTCCGATACGAAGTCCTCATTGAGAAAAATATCCTTCTTCAGAATTAAAGCATTCTTTCAAAAAAAGGCTAAAGTACTTTCTTAAGACTACAATCTAGTCTGAATTTTAAATCTGTATCTTTCTTCTGTATTTATACTTTTCAGCTTTTTTCACTGAGCTATGTGAGGGGTTACTACACAAGCCCTGCTGACAAATTTCTTTTCTAGGGTTCTTCCTCATTTCCTGGTAATATTCTTCATATACTTTTTTCCACTAACACCAAAACACTTAATATACTCAATTCTGCATGGTCAGCATGGATTGGTGCTGATAAATATTCCCCACGATATCCTGATGGCCAAGTTGGAAAAATATGGATTTGATGGATGGACCACCCACTGGATAAGGAATTGGCTGGATGGTCGCACTCAGAAAGTTACAGTCAATGGCTCAATGTCCAAATGGAGACCGGTGACAAGTGGCATTCCTCAGGGGCCGATACTGGCACCAGTGCTATTTAACATCTTTGTGGGTGACATGGACAGTGGGATCAAGTGCACCCTCAGCAAGTTTGCCGATGACACCAAGCTGTGTGGTGCAGTCACCACTCTGGAGGGAAGGGATGCCATCCAGAGGGACCTGGACAGGCTAGAGAGGTGGGCCCATGCCAACCTCATGAAGCTCAGCAAAGCCAAATGCAAGGTCCTGCACATGGGTTGAGGCAATCCTAAGTACAAATACAGGCTGGGCAGAGAATGGCTTGAGAGCAGCCAGGAGAAGGACTTGAGGGTATTGGTAGACGAAAAACTGAACATGGGCTGGCAGTCTGTGATCACAGCCCAGAAGGCCAACGAGATCCTGGGCTGCATCAAGAGGAGCGTGGCCAGCAGGTTGAGGGAGGTGATTCTGCCCCTCTACTCTGCTCTTGTGAGGCCCTACATGAAGTACTGGCTCCAGGGCTGGACCCCCAACACAAGAAGGACATCCAGTTGTTGGAGCGAGTCCAGAGGAGGGCCACAAAGATGATCAGAAGGTTGGAGCACCTCCCATATGAGGACAGGCTGAGAGAGTTGAGGTTGTTCAGCCCAGAGAAGAGAAGGCTCCGGGGGGACTTCATAGCAGCCTTCCAGTACCTGAAGGTGGCCTACTGGAGAGATGGGGAGGCAGGTTTTATCAGGGAGTGTAGTGAGAGGACGAGAGGTAATGGATTGAAATTGGAAGAGGGTAGATTTAGATTAGATATTAGGAAGAAATTCTTTACTGTGAGGGTGGTGAGACACTGGAACAGGTTGTCCAGGGAAGATGTGGATGTCCCACCCCTGGAGGTGTTCAAGGCCAGGTAGGATGAGCCATTGAGCAACCTGGTCTAGTGGGATGTGTCCCTGACCATGGCAGGGGGGTTGGAACTAGATGATCTCTAAGGTCATTTCCAACCCTAACCATTCTATGATTCTATAATTTTAAATAACTAGGCGTAAATTGTGTCTGAGCAACCTGACTGCTGTCTATGAAGCGATGAAGTGATGAAATGATAGGCTCAAGGGGCAATGGAGAGTGGTGGATACTTTTTACCTTGACTGTAGAAAGGCCTTTGACATGGACTCCCAGAGAATCTTTATAGTCATATTAGTGGGATATGTACTGGACAAATGGATCATAAGGTGGACAGAAAATTGGCTGGCTGAGTAAGTTCAACACAGTATGATGAGCAGTACAAAAGCTAGTTATGAGTGTAATTCCTCTAGAGTCAATACTGGAGCCAAAAATCTTTATTACAACCTAACCATAGGATGGAGGGCACCCTCTGCAAGTGTGCAGATGACACCTAACTGAGAGGAGTGGTAAATACACTGGAGGACAGGGCTCCCATTCAAAGGCATAGGACAAGGTAGAGAAGCAGGCACATAGAAACTCCATTAAGTTAATTAAAAGTGAGCACAAGGCCTGGCACGTGGAAGAGACAAAGCACATTTCCTCCCAGCTCCATTACCTCTTGACTTTCTACTTCTTCATTTCACAACAGGTACAAACAAGACTCGGTTGTCTGACTCTTTTGTAGTTTCCAGGACAGAAGTATTATCTTCTCCATTCTTGTTCTCTCTCCTTTTATTCCTTCTACCATTTTTTCATTTTGTTTTTCCTTTTCTTTGTTGTTTTTTTATGTGTTTATTTATTCTTTTTTTCTCTTTGTTTCTATCTTGTCTGACCATGGCTCTTTCTGGCTTATGCCCAAAAGTCTTACTGCTTCCATTCACTTCCTACTTCCCTCTCTGGTACTGCAGAGTCAATCAAGTGGACTAGGACATTTAATAACAATTTTTAATAAATAAAATAAATTTGCCTATTCTATGGATTTATTTTCCTGTTTCAGGTCTACCATGTTTCTTGCTAAGCAATTCCAGATTTCTATGTGAATTACAGCCATCCCTTTTCCATCTTGATTCTGTTCTCATTTTTCTTTCACCTCCATGTCTTCTTCATAAAATATCTACTTAACTTCATCCAAGAAACCAATGGACAAAATGTGAAAATGCCTTGCTCTTTTCTCAGGGTGGTTTCTTTTTTCCATGAATCTCTCCATATTTTCTCCCTGCACTCAAGCCCATTCTGAATGATCTCCTTTGATATTCCTTATTTTATCTGTCATAATCTTCTTTTTTTTAAGTTTCTCCTTTTCTTCTTGCTCTTTCCCCGCACATGGCTAGTGTCTTCAGACTAAAAAAAAAAAATCTTGAACAACATTTCATTTGGCCCCTACCATCCCTTTTTTTTTCCTTTTTTTTTTTTTTCTCCTGTCACTGACAACATGCAAAAACATTTTCAAAGAATCTGTCATAATATCTTTTAACAGCTTTGTATCCAAATCTGAGAGACAGGATTCTACTCTCATCTTCTTTGAGTAATCCCACCAGGATAGTCAGACATACCACTTTTCCTTTTCTTCTTTGACTCTTCTCTTGACAATTATATTTGGAAAACTTCCTTTCCTTGCTCTCTCTATCCACAGCAGTCACAAAGTGCTTTCCATCACCACTTAATTTTTTTTCCCCATTTTAATTCTAATCTGGATAATCTCACCCACAAATTCAATTACCATCTTCAGGCAAAAAGCATAACTTTATTTACCTATTCCAGGCCTAACCAGGTCCAAAATAAATCTTCTAGCCCATAGACAATAACCCTCACATCATGTTCACCATGGCTAACAGAAACATCTTGACTTTTTGTCTGTATTTGAGCCCTGCAGTTACCTCTTTTTCTCAGGCATTGTGAATACCAGTATTATGCCTATTGATCTTTCATTGCTTTATATATTCAGGTCATGTCTAGGTTCTCCTTTCCTTTCATATGCAGATATCTTTATTCAGGCTCTTCTTCCAATGGCTCTTCTTCTCATTCTATTATGTCAAATATTATCTACTTGCCTTCATTTTCAAAATTCCTAACTTTCAATCATCTCTATGCAGCATCAAGAGGGTATCTTCAGCCTGTGACTAGCTCATGATGTTAATCCTCATCATCACATTATTAACAACCCCACGTTGTCATTCACACTTCGGAAGAATTCCCTATATACTTCTTCAAAGTTATTTCTTTATTAGCTTCGGCTACACTCTTCACTAAAACTCTACTTTTCTCAGACTAAAACTACCCATAGAAATGTTCACGCTCTTCAAGGTCTGTATTACCATCTGCCATGATGACCACTGTTGTCTCATTTGTTCCCTCTGATTTGGAACATGCCTTTATCCATATGTTGTTCATTTTGTTACAGCATACACTCTGAAAAGTACCGTCCATCTGTTGATTCTGTGCTTGCACAAGTCCTACTATGATGTGATTTTGAGTCAGTGCTCTCTTTATGATGATTAATAAATATTTGGTAAGTATTCACTGAACAATAGCAAGAAAACATGGGAAATAGAAAAGTAACACAGTTATTCTTCACTTACTTGTCCATGAGGAGGAACGTGATAGAACCCTGTACAAACAAGTATCTAAAGATGTGCAGGAACAGTAAGCACAGTTAAACCAAGTGAACTATTTTGGCTCCAATGCTGCATAGTTTTTAAATTTTGGAGAACATAAGAACTCTCGCATATACTTCTCCTTTGTGTATGAACAGAGCTTCATAAAAGTTTTGATATAGCTTTCTGATTAAATCATGCGCTTTAGTGGGATTTTTACCTCTTTGAAAACGGTTTAATAATCTATATTTTTAAAAGCCAAAACATTCACAGTCACCTATCAACTGATAATGTTTAATCAGATAATATTTGGTTGCTGTCATAATACTTGCCCACTCGTGTATTTTTTTTCATTTCTATCAAGTGCCTCAGGGTCAGAGGCATTCATTTCTTCTGTTTTTATTGGACTGACCATGACATTATACTGTTAATTTAACATTATGCAATTGTATGTTTACAATTAAGATACAATTTTAATGTTGTTGAGGGCAGAAGACTAAAGTCCAAACCCCTTTTTTTTAATTATTATTTTAGATTCCTGAATTTGAGCAATCAATCTAAAACTTAAATGTTCTACTGAAATAATTTCCTCCTTCTTAAGGATAAGTATTCCACTTCTTTGTACTTAAGATGTATTGTTCAGAGAGATTTTTGATTAAAAAAGTCTCAATCTACAAGCCCACAATAACTTAAAATGTAAATAAGAAAATATACACCACATTTTTCTTCTTGAAATAACAAGAAAGGCAACAACAAGGGCAAATCATTATAATGAGCACAAGCACTCATGTAACTTGTCATATTGCTCACTAGCTGAGTTTGAAATGAAGGGTTTTATTTTATTCTGATGCACATACATAGCTTCAACTACACATCATTAGAAGAATAAGCCTTTAGATGTAATGAAACACAAACCATATTTTATGTAGTGTGTAGGGTGCAGATATGGAATCCTTACAATGGACTCTGAATTATGATATTTTTTCACCAGACACTTTCTTATAATCATGCTTTCATCTAGTAGAAACTACTTCCTTCCACAGCAGCTGTAAAATTAACTCTGAGGGTGGCATATTTTACTGACTGTCTTGCTCAACTTAGATTCCATCTTCTTTTGACTCACCCTTGATCATGCAGAGTGCACCCGTTTATAGTTTGGTTTTAAAAAAAAAACCCTTATTTTTCATGAAATTGTTGATCTTTTCTATTCTACTTTCTACTTTCGTATTTTAAAACCAAGGATTTTACTGTACTTCCATGTCTTTAATGTAAAGATAATCTATTTGAAAGAAATGAAAAAAAAATCTTTTATCTTCCCTGAGAGGACAACTGTTCCCAGAGTCTTCCCTCAATGCATGGCAAGGTATATCATATTTTTTTCTCTACAATATCTGGAGTGCATGAGCTCATGCAGAAACATGTATACAATTCAGCATGGAGCTGCCCAAAGTTGCTGTTAGCACAGTGCTCTAACTATAGAATCATACATGAAATTACCACTGTCTTGTAGATTTCAAAGCCAAACATAAAGAGTTACTTTAGTCTCACACTACATGAAAAATGTTCTAAGAATACTAAAGAAGTTACTAAAAGAAGTCAGAATAGAGTAGAAAATGAACATACAAGAGTGATACGAAAAGGAAAACAAAGTTAACTCCTTAAATAAAACACACTTTTGTGTACTATATACCTGCATTATATCCCCCATTCCAAGGAGAGCCAAATTAGAAAGATTAGAAAAGATTACGGTGATTTAATTCCATGGTCTTTCATTCCATAGTTAGCACTTAATCCAGACACAATCAACCAATGAAAATTCTAGTATAAAACCTTCCTCTGTCCATCAAGTGAGTCAATTTTTTTTTTTTTTTTCACTTAAAGAAGTAACTTAACAGGGAAGACAACACTTGAAGCTATTCTTACTTCTAATAGATGTTTCATAATCTGAGTAGATTGAGAAAGAAAATTGATGCAGTGAAGTTATGAGTATTCTCTTTTTTTGAGTATCCTGTGTATTGGTAGTTTTTCAATTTTAGTGTTTCAGCGATCTTTCTATCATAACAATATTGTCATTGTTTATAATCTTTCCTGACATGAAAGATAAAAAGACCTTTTTTTTTAGCCCTGGAAGAGTTTTAATCTAGTGAGCACAGGAACAGTGTCTCTGAAGCTTTCTTTATTAAAGATACAGGGAAAGATGTGCTATCCCAGAGGACCAATGATGAGAATATTTGGAGCTTTTAGAATTAATAACCCAAATGACATGCAGAAGTGAAAAGGGAATGGAAATAGAGGTATTTTGCTGTGTGACCTGCTCATTGCATTCTACTATACTCACAGAGCATAGGGCTCCAATTGCAACACCTGCAGTCTTTAAAAGAAGCTTTTGTCATAATCTGTATGGTCATATCAGTCAAATATTTTAAGAAAACTCATAGAGGACACCGTTTAAAAGGAAGAGAAAGGAACACCATGAGAATCAACAGAAATTGATGTCCAGTGCTATCATGGTTTTGTTATTTCTTCATAACCAATTAATATGTTAATTTTTATTAACATTACAAAATTTCCAGCTTTTTTGTCTGGATGTGCTCTGACAATCTTTTTCTTCTGATCAAAAGACCCTACAGTACCGTTTTTTCAACTCTTTTGTGGACTACTTTTGTAGAACATCCCAAAGCTAGTATTGGAGTTTCTATTCCTAAGAAAGAAAAATATTCTTATTTCCAGTACTATTGTTTAGCAATAGTTCTTTTTGTGTTCAAATGTAGTGATCCTTTCTTCAAAATATAGATTCTGCATGCAGCAACTTTTTACACATCTTTCTCAGTTTTAAGTATACATACATACTATAGGCTCTTTTTTACCAGCTTCTGGAATAGAGGACATATTTGAGAGATTAACTGGGCAGCTCTTATGTGTTTTTTTTATTACTAGGAAGCAAACATACCAGATTCTATTTAGAATAAAACTATAAACCAATTTCAAAGATAGTGTTATTTATAATGCATATCAGAGATTATGGAACAAAAAACAGTGTAAACAACTATTAAACGTTGCAGCATAGCAAGGAAAAAATCATCAAAAAAATAAATATTGCATCTGAATTAATCTAAGCCAAATAAGACTGTGGTAGCATATTTCATCAAATTCTGAGTCCATCCTCCTTTTTCTTCTGTCTATTGACAGTTTAAAATGCACAACAGGCCAGCATGAACAGTCAGAGTGTCTTGCCCATAGTCAGAGCTTGCTGTGAGAACTGTACTCTTTTCATTGTATATCACCTTGAATTTATATTTGCCTTTTCTACCAACATCCCTTGCAACCTGTACAAGAAAGTTGCCTGCCCTCTGAGATAAGGAGAGCTTTTAAACTTCATAGATGTGCAGCACAGCGTACAAGCAATCCATATTTCCTAGCAGGAATCTCTAAGTGATCTCAGGCTTCACATTGCAAGCTTTTAAGGAGATTGCAAATCACTGATTCACAGTACCTTGAACTCTACATAATCAGACATTGCATAACACAAGTTACAGGAGCACATGTGACTGTCCTACTATATTAAGGTCTCTTAGCTAAACTATTAAGTAATACAGTTGTGCTACAGAATTTTTGTGTCCAAGAAAGGGAAAATGTACCTACAAAGGTGATATGTAAGGCTATCAGCAAAAGATATTACTTTTTTTTTTTTTAATTGCTTAAATAAATCCTTTGGATTTTTACTTAAAGAAATTAAGATAGTGATTTTACTCTGCTAGATTAGTACCTCATCTTTACCAAATCAAACTTTCCCCACAGATGCCTATACTTCAAACTTTGGTATTAATTTTTGTCTAGGTCCTGATTCTGTTTTTCTTCAGTTTTGTCCCTTTAGCCTGCTGTCTGTGCTGGTTTTGATGGGACATTACATAGGGATTGTTAATGATAAAGATAAAAACTTTTACTTAATTTTACAATCTCTTTTTGACTGACATGAGGTTGAATAATATTTTGAATAGAATGTCTATTTAAATGGTGCCTAGCTAATTGATATTATTTACAAACTTTTTATTTTGTCTCTAATGTAACCAGAATATTACGCAGTTATTACTTCATCTAGAATATGATCAAAATCAGCCTAAGGACGCAAAACTGAAATCTCTGAAGTGCATTTTCTTACATAAAACACTTATTCAGAAGATAATGTACTGGTCTCCCAATAATTCATTGTCAGGAAGGAACAGATTTTATGCAACTATAGGCTACATTATAACTGATTACTTGATGATACTGTCATGTAGGCAGGTAGGTTACAATTTCAAACTTTCTAGGTATTTTCTTCTCTCTGACTTTACCAGTTTTGCAGATAATGTAGTACAGAACTGTACAAAAATATCACCCAGTATCTTACTGTTTGGCTTAATCTAAAGAGGTTTATTAGATATTATGTTGAGACTTTTTTCCTTTGGCAAATTTTGCTTACAGGAAACAAACAATGAAAATGTGACATTTCTGAATCTTCTTGTGCTGCAGGAAAGAGCAGTTACGCTCCTTTAGACCAGAGAAGGGAGAGACTACTGAAACAAAAGAAAGTAAGTATCATACGTGGAACTGACCAATGGTCCCTTTATCCAAGCTTTGTCAGTGGCCAATTCCTGGTATTCCTCAGAGACTTCCCCTAATAAGTACCTAATAGAGCATTTTAATATAAATGAAAGTGATTGATTTCAATAGCACTCAACGTATTACACATAAAAGGTTTTTTTCCATCCCTTCTCTCAATCCTTTAAAAAAGATTTTTCTATACTATTTATAGAAGCATTTCTGCGTCTAATGTTATTTGCTTGTTTCCTCTAAAAAATACAGTAGTACCAAAATTTAATAGTAAAGTGTAGTACTAGACAGAGTTTTTTTACCCAAATTATATATATGAGGATTAAAAATATCTGACAGAAATGTTGACAGGAGGCAGAGATCTCACAGTCATCAGCCTAGAATTTATTAAACTGAGGATTCCTCTAATATTTGGATCTCTATCAATTGACCTAAGAACCTTTTGTCAATGTTTTAGAAATTATGTACCATACAGTGTTCCTCAATACAGATTTTAAATCAACATATTCCTTTACTTTTGAACATGACTGCACTGCATTAATTGCAAATCTGTAAGCAGACAGAATAAAATTCATACACTATTTCCAAATACCATCACTTTTCACTTATCCATGCTGAATTTAGTCTGCTGTCATGTTTCTGATCATGATTGTTTTGAAATTACTCCTTTTTCTCTCATCCTTTGCTTTTAAGTATTTTCAGCTAGCAGCCATCTCCATTTATGAATGTGACAAACTTCCTTCTAAGTAATAATTGTAATGTACGTTAGTCTGGAAACCTTTTTCAAGGGTTTTGCTCCTTTATTTTGGCTTGCATCTGAAAATGAAACCTGCACCCACAAAATTTCATGTTGATAGGGAAAATTCTGCTTTATGTCAGTTTATTTCTAAAAAGTGTACATGAAAGTCGAACTGCAAATCAACAAAGAACATTAAGTCTGATGCATAATTGTAATATACAATGGAATTATCTTTCATAGACATTAATATTTTGTGCCTCTGTGGACCCTTTAAATATTAATTAAAAGTGCAGAATGAAATATTATTCATTTTCTTTACTAGCCTGTAATCAATCCGTGGTCCAATGCTTTACTTCACAACATCAAAAAACTTACCGAGCCCTCAAATCCCTAATGTAAAAATTGTGTTCCAAAGCTATATTAATAAAACAGAAATTAAGTGAGAGTGACAGGTCTCAAAATCCACTTAAAAATGTATGTGTATGTTTCAATTTCAAAACATAATAAACCAATTTCCAAATTAGAATGAAACATAACCCTTCAAAATACTTTGTTAAGGGTATGGAGATGCTGCCTATATGACATTTGTGATTAAAACTCAAATCTATGCTTTACCTTCTGTTTTCTCCTAACTGCTGGAAAGTCCTGATCACCAGCATCCTCATTAGGGCCTTTCTCATGGGATCAAATATTTCAACCTGGATCTGAAATAATTTCCTCAATTCAAGTTCAGTTAAAACATTTTATATTCTCTCCAAACAAGTGACAAATTTATTTAAGCAAATACATATTTTCTCACAAATTATTTACTAAAATATATATATTTTTAAAGAAGCATACATGTTTCATTGGGCATTCTAGAATAATTAATAAATTATAGACATTTAAGTGGATCTTTTTCATATCAATTTTTTTTTAAACATTATTATAAATTACAGTACTTTTCTTCAAACCAAAAGTTTAGTGGCAAAGATGCAATTTCATGATTCATAGATTATCACTGGACACTCATATGTAGGTGGTTATTAATCAGTCATGGTGGCATTTGCACAAAACTGGAATCCAAAACATATTTACATAACTATTAAGAAAAACCAGAGTGGACTTTCTCTCATGGCAGTTGTCATACAACTAGTTGAGCTGTGCTAAGTCTCAATTTAACGAAAGAGTTATATGTACAAGGTGTTGCAACGAACTCCTGTGGGACTTATATGTTTTGGGAGAAAAACACAGCCTCATAGGACCATGTGGGGCTTTTTTCAAATTAAAAAAAATTGTATCTTGCATCTAAACTAAACACAGTATTATAATCTCTGGCAGTTTATTTCAGTAAAAAACTTAATTGAATACTTTCATCAAAATTTAGGTGATTTCCTTTACTGATGAGAGAAATAATCAGTAAAAGACAAAAATTGATTCATAAGGCACAGTCTAGCCACTGGATTACTCATGGAGAGTTACTGGCAAAACAGAATCTCCTTTTCAAAGAATCTTGCAGTTCGTGTCATAAACTGATTAAACATAAGAAGTAATTTTAAATTTTTCTTCCGTCAGTACTCTAACTAATGATTGTTTACATGCTTATTACTTCTAGAACTGGTTTAATACTCTACTATACTTAATTAGTTAATTAGGTTTTCTGGGTTTTTTCTTCTACCCTGGCCTTTTTCTAAAATGTTGTATATATAGCTAGGCAGAAATATAAGTCCTCTTGCTAGCATATTTTAAGTTTTCTTCAGAAATATATCAAATGTTACTACTTTTCTGGAAATTTGCAAGTAGAACCTTAATCGAGGTAAGGTAAACAGTTTTAATTCTTCTGACTTCATCTAATTGTTTGGGAATTGGGGAAACCTAGGTGGTACGTAAACTTTTGCTACTTGAAAAATATAAATTATTAGTGACAGTCATTCTTTAATGGGGATTTTCTATACAGATGTAGTTGTAATTACATTATTAATTATTAGTACATAAACATATTTTTTTTAAAGAGAAACTACAGTTAACAGCTGCAATAATAGAATCATAAAGTTTGGAAAAAGACCTCAAGGATCATCAAGTCCAACAGTCAACCCAACACCACATAAGTCACTAAACCATGTCCCTAAGCACCACATCTACACGTTTCTTGAACACCTCCAGGGATGGTGACTCCACCACTTCCCTGGGCAGCCTGT
>NW_010140792.1:30930-47429 GCF_000699245.1 Pterocles gutturalis
AATGCCTGATCACTCCTTTAGTGAAGAATTTTTTTCTAATATCTAGCCTAAACCTCCCCTGGTGCAACTTGAGGCTGTTTCCTCTTGTCCTTATTGCTTATGACTTTAGAGAAGAGGCCAGCACCCATCTCACTGCAACCTCAATGCTGTATTTATGAAAAGCAATGACAGTAACGGGTCTACACACTTTCCACTGAGAAGGTGACTAACTGATGTTACAGAGCACTGGTACAAAGGTAGCAAAGAAGAAACTTATCTCCACCTTAGCTCCTTGGCAAAGGTATGTAGCAGTGGACCCTGAATATGTAAACACATAGTTATGTGAATCACAGAATCATAGAACGGTTTGGTTTGGAAAGGATGTTAATCTAGTTCCAACCCCCCTGCCATGGGCAGGGAAACCCTCCACTAGACCAGGTTGCTCAAAGCCTCATCCGACCTGGCCTTGAACACCTCCAGGGATGGGGCATCCACAACTTCCCTGGGCAACCTGTTCCAGTGTCTCACCACCCTCACTGTAAAAAATCTCGTCGTAATATCTCGTCTAAATCTGTCCTCTTTCAGCTTATAACCATTACCCCTAGTCCTGTTACTACACTCCCTGATAAAGAGCGCCTCCACAGCTCTTCTGTAAGCCCCCCTCAGGTACTGGTAGGCTGTTAAAAGGTCTTCTCGAAGTCTTCTTTTCTCCAGGCTGAACAACCCCAACTCTCTCAGCCTGTCCTGATATGAAAGATGCTCCAGCCCTCTGACCATTTCGTGGCTCTCCTCTGGACTCTCTCCAACAGGTCCATGTCTTTTTTATGTTGGGGTCCCCACAGATGAATACAGTACTCCAGGTGGGGTCTCATGAGAGCAGAGTAGAGGGGGAGAATCACCTCCTTTGACCTGCTGCTAATGCATGCCCAGGACACAATTGGCTTTCTGGGCTGCAAGTGCACATTGCCAGCTCATGTTGAGCTTCTCATCAACCAACACCCCCAAGGCCTTCTCCTCAGGGCTGCTCTCTATCCATTCTCCACCCAGCCTGTATTTGTGCTTGGGATTGGCTCAACCCATGTGCAGGACCTTGCACTTGGCCTTGTTAAATTTCATTAAGTTTGCATTGAGGTATGCATAGTATTAAGTGTAAAATATGCACTAGAATGAAGACTGAAGCAACTACCTGTGTTTCAAGCCATTGCCTTGCTAAGAAAACACAAATTTTGCCTGTATTTTTTCTGCTGTCTACTCATTGCTGTAAATTAGTTCAGAATTCTGTGAAATTATTTTTATGTTAAAATAATATGAAAATTTCTGGATTCTGGAGTGAAAAGAGATGCAAAATATTTAAATTCTGTAGCTTACCAAGTAGCAAATTATTTAAATTATAATAACAGCCTGGAAGACATAAATGCACCTTTCAATGTAGATTATACACACCTTCCATTATGGATGAGTCATTACGATCTTAGTCCAAGTTGCTAATAGCACTAATACACTTTCTATGCTACAGCAGGAAATCTCAGTTTCTTCGCACACCTCTGGTACATACAAAGGAAGAAATGGTTTTTATAAAATATTTCAATTTGAAGGAAATACATTGAATCTCTTGCAGCCATCACTAAAATCAGTCTAGACTTTCTAAAATGATTTGTCTATTTCTAATAATTAGTTCCTATAAACAAACCTGACAACATTTCAAAACTTGTTAAATAATTGATCACTGATCTGGAAATCCTTAGTTTGTTAGCAACCAATGATGACTTGAACACATTCAAAAAGGTCAAAAAGAAACCTATCAGAATGTCCTGGCTTCAGTTGAGACAGAGTTAACTTTCTTCATAGTAGCTAGTGTGAGGCTGTGTTTTCTGTTTGTGCTGAGAAGAAGGCTGATAACATACCAATGCTCATAGTTGCTGCCAGGACAGTGAAGGACTTTTCAGCTTCTCTGCTGTGCCAGTGTCTGCAGGTGCAAGCTATGAGGGAGCACAGCCCCAATTCCTAGCCTAGAATTTTATTTTAGGCTTAGGATTGAGACACAAATTGGCCAATGGTACTTTCCACATCAAATACATCATTCCCAGTATATAGATGAGGCTCTGTCTCAAAGTACTGTCTCTTTCCAGGTCAGCTCTCCCTGGTGGTCTCTTGCTCCAGGTTGTCTGGTTGTCTGCCTCTGGGTCACCCCCCCCTCAGGTTTGTCTCAGATCCTTGGACACTCTGGCTCTTATCTCCTTTCCAGGAGTGCAGTTTTGGGACTCTTCCTGCTCTGGGGTTGTTAGCCGGTGCCGGGCTGAGACTTTGTCATTCAGTGGTGAGCAGTATTACTATGTACCACTCATTTGTATATTTGTATGTATCACTGTTATTATTATCATTATTATTTTTAATATTATTGTAGTTTAGTTATTAAATCGTTCTTATCTCAACCCACAAATCTTTCTTCCCTTTACCCCTTTAATTGTCTCCCCCAGGCCTGGGATGCAGGGGGGTAAGTGAGCAGTTGTTGTTTTTTGGGTGCCAGCCACGGTGAAAACTATGACAGTCTTTTTTGGCACCCAATGCAGAGCTCAAGTGGTTGAGATTAGGACAGACTTTTGCACCGGACACTTTTCTCATTCAGCAATATCTAAAGTCAGTTGGATGTCTTTTACCTCTGCGAACTAAATTTGTTTCACCTTCTCCTTCAGCAGCTTCTGCAACTCATTGTGTGGGACGCCACATGGCAGCTTTCCACCTTTGACGTTTTCCTACAAGATGACAGGACACTATGACACAAAACCACTAATATGTATAACTGGAGTTTCCAAAGACCAAATATCTTAAAGTGGAAAGAAAGTGTAACTGAAATGACTGTCAAAAATAATTTGTGTAAGAACCTACATTTGTAGGTTCTTCTTTGTGTAAGAACCTCAGGTAACTGAGGTTGTTTTATAAAAGTTTACTAGATGGCCAAAAAGTCCTGCTTGTGCATGTTCTTAAAAACAGAACACTCCTGATAGTAAACTAGCTCTACCTGAGAATATCCTGGAGGTTTTCTGCAAATATACCAGTAATTTAAACTTAGTATACGGTCTTCAGTTTGTTCATTCTCAAAAATGATGATAGAACTAACCAGTTATCAGGCAGCTTTCATAAAGTACCATATTTTGTAAACAATAAACACCACATGAAAAACGTTGGTTGGTTTTTTTTGGTTTTGTTTTTTTTTTTTTTTAAAAGACAGTTTACATAGACATTAATTTAGTGGTATTAGCTACATCTCAACCATGTTTGTGAAATTTATTATACTTATGCTCACCTTTTTTTTTTTTTTCCAGAAGAAATAAAAACAGATTTAAATCATTTATTGACAAGAAGAAAAAAAAAAAAAAAAAAAAGAGGGAAAAACCCAATAAAACTAGGTAAAATCAATCATTTTAATTTGTTTTCCCACAGAGCAGAGGATCAAGGGCTCAGGTATCTATATAAGCTACACTGGGAATTCTCATTAACTGCTTCCCTAATTATATCCCACCTAACCCACCTTTTGATGTAATAATACAAAAAGTCTTTATAGCTTTTGTTCCATTACTCTACAGTAGTCTTTGAAATCTCTGTGCTTCAGAATATCACTTTGATCCTTCAGGGAATGCCATGCAGCCTGGCTGTATATACAATGAAGCTGACATGTAGGTTGTCCTTTAAACAATTGCCTACTCTGCACAAAATAATTGCTTAGATATTCATATTAAATATCTGTCTAGCAAACTGGTGATTTTAAAGTCTGAAGCTCTGTGACGAAACTAAGGGAAGCTCTGCACAATCCATTATTTTCTGTGCTAAAATTTCAAGTGCAGATTCTCAGCAATAAATAAAAGAATGTTTAAAATTTTGGAAGAGACATAATGGAAATTTCAACTTGGATAAAAAATTAGTAAAGCACAGGCAAATTTAAAAGAGAGAAACTTAATGTAAAGCTTCTACTGATAAAGCTCAGACACAGAAGCTATTACTAACTCCTTCATGTGACTTTCAACTAACAGTACATTTGCATGCACTTGGAAAAGAAAAAAAAAAAAAAAGTTTATATTACGTTCACTTTTAAAAATTTCAGGACAAAACATCAACAAATCCTATATGAACAGTTTTTTTTTTTTTTGTTTTTTTTTTTTTTATGAATTCATAGTTCATTAATATTTCAATGGTTAAAATTTGTCCTAGTCAGGAAAGAGTTGTCAAGCGTATGGGTTGTTCTGGACATTGTCAGTTTTTTTCTGCCACCTATAAATATTATTGGTATTTCACAGGTATCTGAATGCAAATTATAATAACTCTGTGTCCCAGAACTCACTGCGATACACATATGCAATCAGTTTTTTTGAAATATGTAAGCAAGTAACTTCCAATAGAATTAATCCTCTCATGGTACAGCAACATAGTTCAAAAGTGCCGAAAAACTATCTTCTTTACAAACTGACACTTCTTCCAGCATAACATCTACTAAAGCAGAAAGGCATAGTCACCTAGACAGTCAATAAAACAAAAGAGTTGAGATGACTAATGCAGATGTGGACTCCTCTATAGTATAGTGCACAGAATTGAAAAGTCACAAGGTCACTTCTGAAATGCAACATGCTAACTTCAAAGTCAGCCGTTGAATCCCATGTTATTGCCTTTGTAAAAGTCAACAGACATTCTTTTTTATTCCAAAGAAAAAAAAAAATCTATTCAATCTTTGGACATATTTTGAACCAGACAAAACCTAGTAAAATACTGGGAAGCAGAAGACATTAACAGGTCTTTGTCTTATTTAAAGATAGGGATTCTTTAAAACTTTAAGTGATTCTTCAATTATATGAATATAGTCTTTTTTTAATCAGAACTGCATTTCAAGTTAAAATGCTGGAAACACTGTAAGTTCAGTACCACACAATATTAAATAGACCAGTTTGTAACATATATTTTTCATCTTTTCTATCCTCTCCTAAGCATTACTAAACATCTGGTCCAAAGTTGTCAGCGGTGTTAAGTGATAAAATCCATGGAGCTTAAAAAGCTCCAATATGGCATTTTATTCATTATCATACAAAATCCCTTAAGTTCATGGTCATCATATTTAATTTGAGATCCATAAGAAGATTTTTATGTCATTTCAACAGGTCTCTAGAAATGAATTGTATTTTTTTCCCCTAAAAGCTGTCTTTGTGTCTTCTGGTATTTGGGTGGAGTAAAGAACATTAATCATAAAACTATTTTAAAGTCATTAAAGAGAAAATAATTTTGGAAAGTAAAACTAGATTAAATTCAAGATCTTAATACCAAACAGTGTTTTACACTGACAAGCTAGATCTATATCCCTGCATGAAAATTTTAGCCCTCTATACTGTCTTGTTTTTCAGTACAAGGATGATGCAATATCAAGCAGTATTTAGGAGAAGCTGTAGCTCTCCATGAGATCTGTTCTTAGTTTCCCTAGGTCTTTACTACCTGTAAGATTTACCTCTTAAAGTGAATGATTCTGTTGATTTTTTTTTTCCCTGTAATTTCAAAACAGTGTATCTGAAATCTGAACTTGGCTTCTAGTTATTCATGACATCAGTGAAATTGTCAGGTAGATCAATTTGCAGTATGCATGCCACAAAAATGTATGCATACGCCTGTACATACAGACATCTGTGTGTACTCACTGAAAGAGTGATCAGGCATTGGAACAGGCTGCCCAGGGAAGTGGTGGAGTTACCATCCCTGGAGGTGTTCAGGAAATGTGTAGATATGGTGCTTAGGGACATGGTTTAGTGAGTTAGGTGGTGTTGCGTTGGACTTGACGATCCTTGAGGTCTTTTCCAACCTTAATCATTCTATAAAAACATATATGGAAGAATTATGCATCTGTGTGTATACACAAACCTCAAAGACCAAATTCTTGTTAATGCTGAGCTCCTGCAAAACCTGTTGACTTGTATGGGAATGGAGCTGTTCTTCATAAGGTAGACAAAAAAATAATGAATTGTACAATGTTGCATGCCAGAGGTGATTCCCACCCTCTACTCTGCTCTTGTGAGACTCCATCTGGAGTACTGCATCCAGCTCTGGAGTCCTCAGCACAGGAAAGCACAGGTGGCTTGAGCGCTTGCCAGTTAAAACTGAGGCAAAAAAGTCATTGAGTGTCTCAGTCATGTCCATATGCTGGGTAACCAGGTCATAAAGAGAGTAAGGGGAAGAATAACTATTTTAAATAAGTGTGAGAAGTTATTTGACTTTAAGGGAAGCATGTAATTTTGGACTAAAATCAGATCTGATAATTTTACTGTTTTATACTGTATTTGATTTCACAGACTATCCCAGTGGTTTACAAACTACAAAATTATACCTACATTCTCCTTTGAAGTAAAGTATTGCACAATTATACAAAGGCCAGTA
The DNA here is from genome assembly GCF_000699245.1 of Pterocles gutturalis. Lineage (NCBI taxonomy): Eukaryota > Metazoa > Chordata > Aves > Pterocliformes > Pteroclidae > Pterocles > Pterocles gutturalis. The sequence continues at coordinate 37,315 of NW_010140792.1, forward strand.
AGAGTTGATCAAACTAATATGCTTCTTTTCATAGATCATGAAAATATGTACACTGTGCATAAACAAGGCAGTCTGCATTGTCATCATTTTCACTATGATGCACCCAATAAAATACACAGATTGCAATGTTAATTTCAATAGACAGTATTCGCCTTCCTTAGATGTATTTTTGCTTAAGGAAGTCACAATGCCAGGCAAAAGTTACTTACTACTATGTAAACTATGATCATGTAGGAACCACCAAAATTAATTAAACCTTATGAAAATAAGTAGAAGCAGTGTTATTTTAAGGACACCTGATTTGATTCAGAAGTTTTAATCAGATAGAAGGCAGAACCCAAATGAAAAGATACTAATTTCCATGGAAAGCAAGAAAAGCTTTTACAATTTACCAGCAAAACCAGTTATTAATTATTAAATGCTGAACAATTATCTGGTAAAAGTGTTAGAAAACTGTTCTATATCAAAATTTACATGGGAAAAAAATAGTAAAGATGATCAGGTGAATTCTGACTGAATTTTGTGTAAAATCAATAATAATCTACTGTATAGTTTTCCTGTTGAAGAATCCAAGTTTCTATGTAGCATATCTGATTGCATCAGGGGTTTTTATATAGTTACAGAGTAAAGGAGTTAAGTCAGCTGCTGAAATTAGTTATACTATGATGAATAAACATAAATAGGAGGTTTGGTTTCCCTTTGATTTTCTCATGTCTCTCTATTACACAACGTTTAAACATTGCAGATGTCTCTAGATTGCGAACAAAGTAATAATAAACTGAAAACTGTACTAGTTGAAATTACAAGAGGGCAAGAACTCCATGTCTAAGACTGGTAAAAATGTCCATTTCTGTCTCAGACAACTCAGGTGGAGTATATTTAAACATAACAGAAGAGCCAAGAAGATAGCCAAAGAAGCCCTGCAAAGACAGGTGTTGATCTGCCCTGTTCTCTTCTGTGATTGGACAACAGCAAGTTTTTATGTCTCTTTCTCTGGTCAAGGAACATAATTTTGGAATGACAGGTCCACCTGCCAAGGGCATGCATGGTTGTTGGAGATGGGGGTTTTTCTCCCCAAGAGGGAACCAGCCACCCCCTGAAAGCAACATGGAAACAAGGCTGTCGCTGCCCCGAGGGGTGGTCCTGGACAGACAGAGTCATGTAAAAGGTGAGCATGACCACCCACACTTGCTGACCCATCACTCATCCTGTAGAATAAGACTGCCATACAAGACCTTGGCATTGGATACAAGGGTGGCGATACACCTCTGTCTCTGTCACTCTCTCTCCCTCTCTCTCTCTCTGCTCCCTCTTTTTCCTTTCAACTCTTTTCTACACTGTTTTCTCTTCTGAAAAACATTACCCAATTTTAGCCCCCAACAATTGATAAGTGTTACCTGGTGCTTGACCCTGAACAGTTGATATGTAAAGTTACTCCTTATGCCAAAACACCTTTATCCATAACATTTTTGCAGTTGTTAAAAAAGTTCAATAAAACTATGGCACACTATTCCTCTGACTCATTGTCTGACTCCGCGGACTCTGTGGCCCTGCAGAGCAGGGATGCGCGCTTTTGGTCAGAGCTCTTCTTTGGGGGATCACAAAAGATTCACCTCCCTCGTCAACCACTGAGTGGGGCGAGACACTCCAGAAGTAAAAATTTTTGGTTATCACATGCCCTGTAACAAAGGCTTACCTGGGAAACAAATATACTCTTTCGATAGCTTTTTTGATCACTTTATCTGAGAGGAGAACACCTTACGAAGTAGTGAGAGTTTGCTTCTTCCTCCTTTTACACCTTTAACCTCCCTGAGGAAACTGATCTTTTCAGTGTTATCCTCTTGCAAAAGAAAGCAACCTTAACAACAGGAAGCTGCATGTCGAATTTAACTGTTAACCTAATGGTTAATAAAAAAGCTGATAGCAAGAGGGTTGGCTTCTTTTAGTTCTATTAGCTTTAATGCTGAAAATAATTGACACACAATAAAAAGCAGAGAGAAGCCACTTGCAGGATGTTAACTGTACTATAAGGCACAGAAATACTGCAACAATGTTTATAATTTTCAGGTAGAGGCTGCTCGTGTTCATGCTTCTTTGCTTCTATTAGCATTCTGTACCTTAGCCGAGACATCACCTTGAACTTTCTCCCTGATGATTAACCCATTTTCTCTCTCTGATAATTGACAAGACTGACAAAATTGTTATAAACTGATGAATTTGTAATTTGCAGAACATTTCCTCAATAGCACCTGGATAACAGCAAAGAAGTGCTATAATGTGAACCTAGCATGCACTCTTATCTTAAGCCAACCTCTGGCACAGCAACTGAGGTTTTTTTCACCAGTCATGGAGAAAAAGAATATAACAAGACGCAAGGAATACCTGCGCTGTGGTTCCCATCTCTTTTAAAACTTTAAGCTCCCTTTAGCTAACAAATTTAGTCTTAAATTCTGCCGTTCAAAAGAGGATAAATAAAGCCTTCAGCCTCATCCTAAAGGCTGTCCCCTGGCCTCCTTATCTGTATGTACTTGATACTTAATGTCACATCTGTGGTTTCAATAAAACATATAAATTAAAATTCATACATCATTCAATTTGATCCTTTTTTCAGCTTTCTTGCTATCATTTTCTAGAGATTGAAGACAGAAGAAATACACTATGCTTTGAAATATCATAAGTAATTTCAGCAACTCTACAACATCCACACTGCGAAGTTTCTAAGAGATACTCTTCTCTGATGCAGCAGTGCTGTGAATGTTCAAAAAAAAGAAAGAGCACTCGTAGTACAAAGAGAAAACAGACCACACTGACGGATTAGTTTCTTGTACTATTTTCTCTAATACATTATTTCAATACTCTATAGTATACCTTTTAATGTTATGATGATCCTAAGATTTTTGATTTGCAAAAAGGAAAACATGGGTAAACATGAAGTCCAGTATTAACACGTTGACATGATCAGTGTAATGTGACGTGGAACTGCATTTTTTTCACCAAAAATGAGACTAATCAATATTCTAAGGAAATTTCAAGTATGTGATTGACATGCAGGTGTTGTCTCTGGAACTTGTCCATCAGTCAGTACAAGAAACCTGAACATGAAAAAGCAAACAAAACAACTGAGAAACAAAACTATTAAAAGTTCATGGTGTATTTGTTAAACAAACTTTTAAATCCACAGATATACTTGGAAGACAGAGGTTAAAAAGTAATAAAAATAACTACTGAAACCAAAGAGATACAGATAAATAAAAATATCCTTCAGGATCACCAAGTTTTTCCAGTGACCCTCTTTATGTATGTTTTTGATTTGTTTTTATAAGGCGCCCTCTAATTAATTTGAGGCCACAACTTTTTTTCTTGACAGAGTTATAGGTTGGAGAATCTGAATGCAGCTTTGACCAGAGGGCCATGGCTGTGTCTGTTCAGTGACAGAAAGGATGCAATTATGAAATATCAAACAAATGTTGAAGTTCAAAAAGGAAACAAGGGGATAAGGGGGCACAACTATTCACAAAGATTACCATTTTAAAATATTAATATTCATATCCATAAGGACATGTTTCCCATGAATACAAGCCAAACCTGATTTGAAAGATACAGATGGAGTACTCCAGCTTTTTAGCCATTTCCTTTTATTACAATGACATATGTTAATAAGGGCAGAGGTGGCCGACTTTAATGTTGCTGAATCCAGAATATGAACACTTAAAATGACAGAAAGTGTCTCTGCTTTTTAGGTTAATGGGAACATAATAGACCTCAATAAACCTGTTTTCTCCTCCTTCCCATCAGCAAAGGCCAAGCTCACTAACGCAGCACACGAACAGAGTATTTACCAAGTTAGCAGGAGCTTGACTTAACCAAGGTCGGACAAGTTAAAGCTGTCTCTGTTGTGCCAAACAGCGGCTAGAATACTTACCATTTCTAAATGTTTAAAGATTATTATTTTTTTCTGAAGTGCTTAACTTGCTCTGTAGGCAGATGTACAGGCATCTAAATCATTGAAATATGATCTATTTTGGTAGCTCTAGAATGCACACTATTTAAAACTGTATTTCATGAGGGAATCCTTCTAAATTAGTTACTAGATTTTTTTGTGCAGCTGTGTAGTCCTAGTCCCTAGAATATGTCTATTTAACAAAAGAAAGGTGTGACTGCAGCCTACTCCTGATGTTCTCGTGCATGCCACACCTACCCAATCACAGCAGATAACTACATGGTAAGATGAGCTCTAGCACAATGTAGAAACACAGCCCTCTTTACCTGGTTGGAGAGTTTTTTCCTTTTGATGGCTGGAACATAACAAAGATTTCTTCACTGCCATTTTTCTGATTCTTTTATCCTTTCCAGAGGGATGGGATAAGCATAGTGATGCGGCAATAACATCTCTGTTTTGCATTGGAGGATCATGCTTAGGCCACAGCTGTCTGATTGAAGGCCAGAGAACAGAATACACATGTGGGGGTCTAGTGTCAGTGTAAAAGTGCTAATAACTGCCTGTCAACGAATGTCAGTTAACCTGCCCAGCTACAGAAACAGAGGGCAGTATGTGCAAAAAGTGTATGACTAGCCAATGACAAATGATGGACCAGCATAGCCTTACCACAGTTTTCAACTGAGACACTGGTTGTAAAAGTTTAAAATCACTATTTTCAGAAAACCAGCCCTTTCTTAGTATCCCAACCTTCTTTAATTACCATTCTTCCACTGATAACAGAGCCATGTACACATAGTTATAAGAGTGGTTGAAGATCATTTGTTTCACTTCATTTGCCTCAGAGGGAAAATAAGAACAGTCTTACAAAGATGTAGAAAGACTAGGGGTGAGGACTTACCCTGAAAACTAGGCAATGATTTTAACAGGTAGCTGAAATAGTTTTACCAGAGTTAAGAATATGCTTCTTTGCAAACGGATACTTGGTTTTATGGAAGGGAAAGGGAAAGGAAAAAAGGGAAGGGGAAAGGGAAGAGAGTTTCTGTTCCATTACTGAGAGGTTTAAAATTTCTTTTTTTTTTTTTTTTTTGGGGGGGGGGGGGGATTGGAAGAAAACAAAGATATTCTAAAATAAAAAGTGAATGAGCATTCATACTCAGGATAGCATGTACACGCTTATTATAATACGGAAACATCTAAATCCTGTCATACTTGACTAATGCACAGTATGGAACTATCTTTCGAAAAAAAAACGTCATTCATAACAAAGAGTCAAATCCTTCTGCATTTCACAAATGAAATAGATTTCATTTGTGGGCTGAAAGAAAACTTGTGGGCTGACAAAAAAGCTAATTCTCTTCTTATATTAGTACTCTGACTTGATATTTGTATGTATTAGCCACATCTCTCAATCTAATTTTTGCTCCAGCCTTTGAAAAATAGATGATAATTTTGTTATTAGCTAAAATATTCTATTTTAAGGAGAATTAATGGCTATAGCATATTTTAACCTTTTTGGTGAAAGATAAGTAAAGATGTCTGTTTTTTTTTTTTTTCAAAATTGTAAAAAATTGTGATATAATGAAACCAGGCAAATTAAAGTCCTAGAGCTAGGTATTTCACTTCCTATCCTAGTGCTTTAGAGAATTTCTGCTTTTGAACACTCTAGTCCAAAGATAGTGGAAGGCTTCTCAGATGAATATGGTGCTGAATCTACAACTTTTTCACAAAATGTTTTGCTTCCAAAGAAAAAAGACTAAGGTTTTGTTGGTTTGTTTCACTGTATTTTTTTTAATGAAAACTTTGCATGCATACATGTATGAACTATTTTAAAAGCTTCTGAAATAGTTTTTAACCTTTTCAGAATATCCTACTTTACTCCAAAGAGTGTATCTGGGCATATATATAATATTCTTATTTCACAGATGGTGTAAAATTCTGTCTCAAAAAAACCCACCCCCAAACAATTATAATTTCCAGTTTTAACACAAGAAAGGTCATAGAAGGAAGGCCTCTATTTGCTGACAGCCATGTTTCCTTTATTCTTCGAAATCCAAGGAACAGTTAAAGTTGCAGCAGTTAAAAATTATCCATTAATTAGAGCTGGAAGCAAGCACCCATGAAATACAGGTGATAACCATAAATCAGAACAATTAGTCTGTCTAAAAAAGCAACATGATCAAATCAGAAACTCTCTACCAGCTGCTCATTTAATCTTAGGCTGCAGTGTTTTTCTGTTCTAAGGAGACAAATCTCTATGGGATGACGTTGAAATTTTACAGCTATGCATTCCTCAAGGTTATTCCAGGCAAGAAAGTGTAGCCTGAGTTCCCAGTGCTTCTAAGAATTCAGCATATAATCACCTTTAAAACTGACAGTAGTTTCAATGAAGCATGAATAAAATTAAGAAGAAACATGAATAAAATTAAGACTTATGTAGGCTTTTGTAAGTTTGAGTGAAATAAGTTGATACAGTCTACTTCCCAAAATCATTTAAATAGTTATCAGTATTCAATGCTATGATAAAATGTAATACAATACAATCATTAGAAAGAATGACAAGTGAAAGCTACAAATACTACCACATTAATGCAAAAGAGAAAGGGGAAGAAAAAAAAAAAAAAAAAAAAAAGAGACCTTGTATTGCACTTCAAGGCTCCTGCGGTGACATAGAGAGAAACATAAATAGGAAAGGACCAAATGAGAGGGACAAAGCAACATATGTCGTTTATCTCTTTACCCTGAGTACTGTGCCTATCATGGAATGACAATTAGTGGTGTGACTCAGATCCTATTAACCTATAAATTTTACTTAACATCAGCTCACCTTTATTTCAAAGCAATTTTTTTTTTTTTGCAGGTCTCATAAATAATACAAAATCTTCAAGTAATATCTAAATGTCTCTCTACTTTGCAGCAAAAATGCAGAGACTAATAAGAATTTATCACGGAAAAAATTACTTGGTCATGGGGGCCCCTGAGGAGTACATTTATTCTTTCAAGACAAAATAGAAGCCAGGCATATTTGGATAATGTTTTTGCTAATTATTACCATGCCTAATTTTCTTGCTTCAGTCTCATCGATATCTGTGGATTTCACAGCAGTTCAGAGAAAAAGAGAGATGACATGCCAGCCTCAGAGTACCACTGTTACAACTCATTCTCATTAATGCTTTCTCTTCCCTCTCATCCTTTGCAAAAGAAGAATGACGGAAAAGAAAAACTTCTGTTCCATGCAAGAAACTGGCAGGATATTGCACGCCGCTATCCATGAGAAGTGCTCTTAAATAAAACAATAAAAACACAATACAAAATAACTTTTTTTTTCTCTCAGCAAGACTCCATGGCAACAATACTGCAGAATAGCCACTGACCAGCACACTGCTAAGAGATTATTAGCCAGGGTGACTAGAACCTCTTCCTGAGCAGAGTAAAAGAAAATTAAAAAATTCTACATGGTGAAATTACCAACTGTAGTCTACTTAAATTCTTTAAGCTCAACAAAGATGTAAAACATGAAAACTGCAGTACTGTTTGGAAATAAACAGTAAGAAAAACCTTGAGAAAAGCTGTGACTTAAATACCCTTTATCTTCTTTGCCTTCCCTAAAAGGTGACATATAATTGCAGCCAAAAATGAACCCTTCTACAATCATATTCCAGTCTTCAAAGATAAAGCTGCAATCAAAATAATCCTCCTTTTTAGTTTCATGGGGCCAGGTATATATTTCAGTTACTTCTGTTCAAACATGGCAGAATGACAAATTATTGCTAGTAACGAGATTAGTTTCTGACCCTAAATGAGCAAAACCTGACAATCATTTATCAGAAGATGGCAAATACTTAACTATACTTCAGCTAGAAACCACAAATATAAATACATTCAATATAGTAAAACCAAGGGCAAAATTGTACCAACATGTGCGTTCTTTCAGGTTTGCTGTATTTATATATCATTTAATAGAATATAATTTCACATCATGTGCTTTACAAGTGTGTTGGTCAAAAGCAAAAGCTTTTCAAAGGAGGCACTTAAAAATTACAGTAATGAAATGGGTTCTGTAAATACAGAAGAGCAGGGGGGGAGGAAGAGAAAGAGAGAATTCTAAATAATATTTTTCTGTTGCTTCTTTTTCTTCTTCTCCTGGGAATTAGCCTGAACATTTATTTTTTATGCTACAGGGAGCCCTTTGTAAAGAGCTGCAAATCCATCATCTTACATACTCAGCTGTATCTTAGGTCAAGTACTGCTCAGTAAACATTCACAGAATTACACATGACAGCTAATATTTCATAATGGCTTCTTCAGTCCTAAGCTGCCCATTCTTTAGTGCTGAACTACCATAACTGAATTAATATTCAACTGAAATTGGAAATGTTAAATTATCTATTTTATACCAAAATTAATTTAATTACATGGGGAACTGAGCAGAGGAGCCAAGGTTTGGAAGTTCATACTTTAAACTGAAGAAAAAAAATATTATTAGAGGTTACTTCAGATAAAGCAACATATTCCTGTTGGATTTTTTCCCCCACAGTACTAGAATGTACTTTAGTATTAGTATTAATAATCATAAATAGTGTCATCAATTTGTATAATGCTGTTCAGTAGCTGATTGCTTGTTGTGCCATACGAATAACAGCTCTCTAGACAGAGCAATCAGAGGCACAAAGTGATATAATTTGGTACAGTAAACCTCACAATTTGTTTTACTTTTCAGAAGGGGGGAAAAATGCAACTTGAGCGCTGTGGCTTGCATAGCACATAGTAACACAATATACTTGATTCTCTGTTACAGCTACACCTCGCACAGCCATTTATCCCTGAGAAAACTGAGATATAAAATGCTGCCAGACCATAAGTGTATCTTTTCACACCTACTTTGTAAGATAAATGACAACATCAAATGCAATTGTGGATAATCAAGTTCATGATTACTTTTCTTTGCAGAACAGTATTGTCAGAGGTGAATAGTTACTCAAGGTTTAGTTGCAGGACAAGTTTTATTCAGGGGAGAAATCACTTTGATTGCCCCTCTGAAATGCAGCTAGCCTTCTGAATTGTAACAAAACTATTTGCTTGTGAAGGCTTCATTGCCAGCACCACTACATAAATGTAAAAAAGGTTAGAAAAAAGAATTGTATTACTGGTTTTTAATCCAATCAATTCAGCTGTCTGGTTTACAGCACAGTACCACATAAAGCTCTGCTAGAACAATTGAGGGAGAAGCAAACAGGTGTGAAGTCAGAAACTGAAACAGGAGCAGAAGGAGAAGCATATACTGACTCCTTAACTGAAATCTTTGCTCAGCTGCAACATCACTGAAAGGTCCTACTAGAGTCAGCATAAAAACTCACGTGTCTTTGTGAGTTTGTATCTCATATTTTTCCTTGCAGAATCCTTTAAGTCACTCACCTGACCAAAATCATGCTATATAAAGTTAAGAATCTATGCCTAAATTTGCAAAACAAAGAAGATGTATCAGAGACACTAAACCAGGATAGTAACACTCCAACATGCTCACCATGAAATATCATGGATATCATTACATACAATCTACAAATAAGAGAACTGGAGAAAAACGGTTGATTGTTAATGTTCATAAATGTTACTGCTTTTCTAACCTGCCTCAAACAAAAGGGGAGTACTTATTTATAGCTTTTCAGTATGATCTGCACGGGGAATATAGAGTATAGAGGACAAATTCCGTGACTGAAATAATGAATGCAATTAATAGTTTTGGTTTAGTATATAATTCAATGAACAGAATACAGATAAAATTTTAATCAAATGATTTCTTATATTCTGATCTGAAGTTTTCTTGCTGAGGACACAGACTATGTCAGGGGAAAACAAACAAACAAACAAATATTTCAGACCAAAACAAACAAACAGCACCCTACCCCGTCCTCCCTCCCGAAGACACAATCACTTCCAGCGTAGTGAACACTAAATGAAAAGAGACCTTCAAAAAACACAGAAGCCTTGCCAAAAATCTTTTTCCCCCTTTTTCCCCATGCATTATAATCAGTCAATTCACCAGCCATTTTTCTATCATAGCTCTTGACTCCATTAATGTAAATTATGTAATCTTGCAGAATATGACAGCTTTCATGAAGTTTGTTCTTACAAAGGTCCTAATTCAGACAATCTGTCAAACAGACAGAAAAAAAAAAAA